>NC_142766.1:13714445-13969498 GCF_054948205.1 Urtica dioica subsp. dioica
GGATATGGAGCGTACATGTCATCTGGTAGTGAATACGGCGTCGATCACTTGATGTCTCAGTTCGACACAATGTCATTTACCACGTCAGACACACAGAGTGACGGTTCGTATACTTGTCCTTCTTACCGTTATCCTAATCCGATAGGAGTGCCACAGCCACAGGTGAATTCGCAAAGACATGTACGAGTGTTCCTTCAGACGTACGAGTGGACGTCGTATGTATGGTGTACGCGTAGATCGGTTCAGTGCCGAGCACATCATAGCATGTGCACCGGGAGGCCCACTGATAAGTGCAGTTGTGGGGTACGATCAAGCCGACTACGACATGCATGTTCAAAACTTTCGACAATCGTACCAGGGGAATTTCACTTGGTCTCAGTATTGCGAACTTCAAGAAAACCAACCGAGTTTTATCCAACCGGGACATCCATCGGGATTCTATTGATACATTTTTTTTTTTATATTGTAACTATATTTTTGTGAAACATATTTATTTCATGAACAAATGGAACATTTATGCTAAATATGTATATATATTTATGTGTTTGTTTCGCCACATTATTTCCGTTTGGTTTTCCGTCGGCACGTCGGTTTTCCATGGAAAACGGCATTTCACTTGCCCTTTTCCACAATTTTTCCGTTGGGTTTTCAGTCGGCATGACGATAAATCAGGAGGCTCGAAACGGCAACGAAAACGGCATTTTTTTCCTTGCTATTACGTGAAACATCAGCTAAGTTATGAATATAATGTACTAAAATTAGGGAAAATATCAACAGTATCCCCTGTGTTTAATCGAAATGCACGATTTATACCTTCAGTTTCCAGAAATATCAGACATATTCTTTCAGTTTAATATAATTGACATATATCTCCCTCACAAATATGTTATATTACAAATATCACTATTTTCGTTTATTTAAAAAAAAATTGAACTCCCCAAAATACACTTAATGAAATAATTTTTTTTATTTTCTATTCTATATACCAAAAAATTAAATTAAAAATTTCTTTATAAAAAGTTAAGATTTTTTTTATAAAGAGAGATTTTGATTTTTTTTTCTAATAAAATAGTAAATAAATATTTATTATATTAATGGTATTTTGGAGAGTTTAAATTATTTTTTTGTAAAAAATAAACGAAAATTGTGATATTTGTAATATATAACATTTTTTTAGGGGTGGTATATGTCATTTATATTAAACTGAAAATATATACCTGTTATTTCTAAGAATCGCAAAGATTAATATCGTATTTCAATTAAACACAAGAGATGCTCTTGATATATTTTACCTTAAAATTATTATCACTCAGTCCATTAATCAAACCTCCATTAAAAATGAAATCCAAAAAGTTTGGTGTGTTGAATGCACTGTATTGTATAAATTTCTCAAGAGAGCCAGCCATGCTCTAATAAATCGACTAGCTTGCCAATCGAATTGTTACTTTTAGAACATAAACACGATACGTTGTTTAAGAAGAAAACACCAATTTAAAAGTAACCTTAGTAGAACACCAGAGTCAAATTCATTTGCATAACCTTAATAGAACTCAAACACCATATTATCATTCTAGCATTACATTCATTGATTTAAACAAGCCAAATTCACAAAGCTACACTGGAATTTGGAGACGCCGTTACAGAGATACAGAGAAACAAGTAGGAACAAATGGCAAACGGTCTCTACTTAAGAGGGAGGAAGAAATCTGACACCGGAAAACGTTTTAGGAGACGATAAAATGGTCGGTTTTCTCTTACTTTGTCATTACGTGTTTTAAAGATAAGATACAACAAGGATAATAATAATACAATTTAGTAAGACAGAGTTTCCACGCTAATAGTAATCACAACAAACTCACAAGCCAAGAAACGAACACTGCTTTCTGGCATGCTCTGGGACCAACTTCATCAAAATCTCCACCGGAACCCCTTTCAGTTCTGCAAAGTTACAGCAAGTAAAAAATTAAGAACTGAATAAAAGACATTTCAGTCGGGTTTTGTTGTTCGGTAAAAAAAAAACACGAAATCTTACCATGGGCTTTGAAATTGAATAACGGGGGAAGGAAACGTCCGTTGGGAAGGCGAGAGTTTTGGTCACGAAGCTCGTCGAAGAAAGGATGGATCAAAGCATCGATCTGGTTAAATCCAAAACATTGTTTTTGTGAGTGAGAAAAATAAAGCAAATGGAGAGAAAATAGTAAATCTATGTCCATTCGATATACTCACAGCTTGGCATCGTAGGTTAGGTGAGTACTGAAGCAGTCTTGAAACCAGGTCAACGGCCTCTGGAGGCATACGCTTGTGGAATATCTGATCAAAGAATCAACCAAGAAGTCAGAAATATTGGATAATTTTAGAGCTAAAGATAAATGTTGGACAATGTTTCTGTGTGAAATTACCTTGTGCCATGGGTGAGCTTTAATTTGCGGGAATTTGAACTCTGTGTAGTTGGGGTTCATGCATTTGATCTCCTCTCTAGTGGGAGTTCCCAAAACCTACACACGATTTGACACGAAGCAAAGTCTTGCTCAATGAAACCAACAGGAGTTTTTTTTTTCGTACCAAGACATAGTAAATTAAACTACCTTGATGATTTCAACAAGCTGGTCAACACCGCTATCTCCTGGAAACAGAGGCTGCAGAGCAGGGAAGTTTTCATACATCAGCTTTATTTACAGAAAAAGGCATTCGTTCTTAAACCACAATTTTGGAAACTACTTACTTGCCCAAGCAAAAGCTCAGCAAGAACACAGCCAGCAGACCAGATGTCAATTGCGGTGGTATACTCGGTTGCTCCAAATATAAGCTCAGGTGCTCTATAGTATCTAGAGCAGATGTAAGATATATTTGGCTCTCCTTTTACCTACAAAACATTTGGATAAAACACAATGTCAGATGAGGGGAATTGGGATAATAAGGACTCCAAGGTACTATACTATCTAGCAGAATCTTACCAGAACTTTTGCACTTCCAAAGTCGCACAATTTTACTTGGTGGGTATGCGGATTTACCTGCAGAAAACCCAAAAGAAAAATCAATCTAAATTGTTATCTCATTCCCACCACTGATATCACTAGGTTTTTTTTTTTTTTTTTTTTTTTTTTTTTTTTTTTCACTTCAAACTGCAACTACATAACAACCAAAAAAACGTAAGGGGGTGAATGCAAAATTGCAATTAACATAGCATACCAAAAGATTTTGAGGTTTGATGTCTCGGTGACACACTCCAATGCACCGATGAATGTAAGATAATGCCCTAAATATCTGCAAATTACGTGCAACAATTTTGAATCAAAATGTTTCAAAAGGAGGAACACAACTATTTTAGAAAAACTTCAAATTGATATCAAGTGCATACCTGGTATGTGTAGAGTTTGACATATATAATAGGCATTCTCTGGTTCAACTTGTTGTAGTGTTTGATCACACGATGAACCGTCTCAGGAACGAACTCAAGAACCAAATTTAGATATAGTTCAGACTTTTCAGTTGTTGAAAAGAAACAATGCTTCAAAGCGACCACATTTGGGTGGTCAAGAAGGCGCATGGTTTGCAGCTCACGGTTCTTGTATCGCTTGTCTTGAAGGACTTTCTTTATAGCCACAGTTTCTCCGGTCTCTAAGCATTTTGCCTAAAAATGTTGGAAAATGTATGAGTAATAGAAGAATAAAAGAAGAACAAAGAATTAGGGCATTCCAGAAAGAAGATAAAAAAATTGCTTCATAGAGCATATCATATAAAATCTTACTTGAAACACAACGCCAAATGATCCACTTCCAACAACGCGTTCAGCCATGTAACTTATTGTCTGGAATCATTCAAAAGACAGATTCAGTATTACATCCCATGAAACGATGTCATACATGTTGATATGCAACAGAAAATAAAAATCAAAAGCCTGAGGCTGATGCAACAAAATAAAAATAAAAATAAAGAACTGGATCAATCAGTTCAGCTTATACTGCATCATAATACAAAAAGTACCACTTCGTTCAAACCAAAATTAACAAAAAAGAAATCACCTAATGATGCAAAAAACTGTACCTGCTTTGGTTGGCCATTTCTACCACCAATAGTGGTCACAATTATATGCCCTGTTTCAGTCCCGTTTCCATCAACAACAGTGGCTTCCATTTCCTTTAGCATAAAAAATAAATAAATAAATACAAATTAAGCATCTTGAATAAACAGTGGAAAATAATAAATTCAATCAAAGAATAAAAACAAGATCAACCCAAAAAAAAAAAACACAGACCTTGTCGTCCCTAATTTTCATGTCATTCATTTCCTCGGGTAATTTATCAACACCAACAGCATGACCACTCGGTTCTCTCAAACCAGCAGGTACCACCCCCACTGAAGCCATTTCTTAAAAAAATTATTTCCTTGCCTTGAGTATCCTCAACTTCATCAACCTCGCCGCTTACCTGATTCAAAAAAAAAAAAAAAAAAAAAAAACTATAAGAACAAAATTTCTGAAAGTATAGTCTCCTCCTCTAATGTTTATCACTACGCAATTACAAGATAGAAAAACCAAAAAATAAACCCCCTCAATTCCAGACCCACCTTATTGATTTTACTAATCCAATGGCTAAACCCCAAACAAGAACAAGCATTTCAGATCATTTAACAACAAAAGCATACAATCACACATAGACACCAGCCACAATAACTTCGCACGTACGTTGCCTAAATCATATGAACATCAATGCCCGATTGATAAAAAAAAAAAAAAAAAAAAAAAAACCCATTTTTGTTGGCTTAAATTGTTAAAAGCGACATAGAGTCCAGGAAAGGAAAGGAATGTAATCGCCCAGTTATTTAGGCAAAAGAAGAGCAACATCAACAACTGCATCACGATTATCAAACTACAAGCTCATCGCAAAAATAAAATAAAAAAATTAAAAAAAACCCACGCATGAGCCTCTAGAAACAGTTTCTCTTAACCTCTTTCAAGTTTCAATCAGAACAGAAAAAACAGATAAACAAAACCCACCGGCCAATAACAGAAAGCTTAAAGCTTTAGTTACTGTTTCACATACTTGTAAGACCTAAATTAAAAATATTTGTAAACTGAAATTGTCATATATAAACTTAGTGAACTCACCTTCTTCATAAACAAACGTACATAGAGAGAACAAAATTGAAAATATGGTTAAAAAAATTCTATCCAGGCAAGTGTTTTGATTTTCTATAAATAGCCTTTAACAAATTAACAGCAAAAGCGAACAAAGAGATCCAACAATAATAGACCTAAACATATACAACAAACAGAAAAGCTACAAATAAATAAATAAAATAGAACCAAAACTAAAATTACTCAGACAGACCATGCCGATCCAATAATTACAGGGGGGAAAATTCCATCCATATTCCAAAAAAAAAAAAAATTGATCCTCGAGGACATCGCATAAAAGCGGAAAAAGAATAATAAAAAAGCAACCATTACCGATTGAAATCAGAAACATCGAGAGCGAATCAAAAGCTAAATCAGCTGGATCAATTGAGTCGAATCGATTTGATATCTGAACAAAGCGATTGTATTGCAAGAGAGAGAGAGAGAGAGAGAGAGAGAGAGAGAGAGAAATGACCGAGGGTTTCGCTTGGTTTTCTTTTTGCTTGCTTTCCTCTTTTTGATTGGATCGTAAGAGAGAGAGTGTGTCTGTTGAGAGAGTTTTATTTATTATTTATTTTGGCGTTTTCCTTGTTGTGTGGTTGTATTTTGTTGCGCTGGTCTCTCTATATCTCTCTCTGGTGACAGTCAAACCCCAAAATTATTATAACTAAGCTCTGATTTTTATATTAGTAGTCATAATATTTAATAAATACATAGATAATTATTGAGTAATGTTAATATGTTTTTTTGTGTTTTATTTTTTTATTTTATAATATAAGGAGATGATGGGTAAGATAAGAAGTCTGTGCTGTGCGGCTTTTCTTTTTTGACCGTTCAAACTAACTTTACTATTATTAATTTTCTATCTGCTTTTCTTTTGTTTAGAGTTTAAAAAAGGTGAAAAAAAATAATTATTGGGTAAGAAAAATTTGAAACTGATATCAACGTTGAAAGCGTGAGTGGGTACACATTTATCTACGTTTTCTTTTTCTCCTCTAATAAATACTTTGGATGTTACTTTCGCGGTTTTATAAAACATTTAGAAGAAGAAAAAAGTCAATTTTGTTAATTAATGTTTATAATGCTTGCTTAATGTTAGAGAAACATTTGCAACGTAACAACCCATTTATCGTATCATATTATTCATATAGAAGACATTTTGATGTATTATTTGAGATGGAGGTTTAAGAGTAATCTGTAATACCAATCATAGTAAAGAAATTGCCAAGTAGTTTCTTTTATAGTTAATTCAATTATGTTGGAATGAACCAAAATAATAATAACTGGTCGTTTATGTGGATTTGATTTCAGGATGATATAATTAGGAGTAATTTTTTTTCTTGATTACTTAAGGTTTCTCACTGATTATGTATATTTGAGGTTTACAAAATATAATTTTTTTTAAAAAGGATAAGCTATACTTTACAAGTGTTCTTGTATATTTTTAATGGTTATATGATCGCTTCATCCATAATCTGAAACATTGCTGAGCCTGCAAACATTAACTGGCATCTGCCACCTGGCAGTCTCTTGACCGTCGATGGTAATATTAAGTTATTACAATTATACCCCTAGAAGTGACGTTAAAGTCCACATTTTTGTTGATGGTCCTAGCTCCAAAAGAAAAGTCAATGTTTTGCAACACTAGTCATTATCATTAAAAAAAAAAAAAAAAAACACTAGTCATAGACTCATAGGCAAGACCAATTAGGGATAAGATATGTACAATTTTACCAATTCCAATCACATGTGTCCTCAACCTTATAGACAAGAAGGATATATTCCAATAATAATCACAATTACAAGACACGTAGACGACCAATCTTGGGAAAATAGTCCATTATTATATTTATTCATCTACCACTATATATTTTAAAGCCTCGTCTTGGAGAATATATTGAGAAGAATCAATTACACTTGAGGAAAATACATTTGTTTTAATTATAAGTTATAACAGATGGCTGACATAATTACATAATTGTAGTCATGGGCACAGAGGTTCTGGAAAAAAAATCAATATGTTGTATTTTCTGTTCTTACATATAATATAATATTAGTCTCTAATTTTAAGTTTTATTATTTAACAACTACGTGGTACATCGCTTGGAACACGATTTGAATGCAGATAATGATATTAAAATCCTGTTAAAAGGGATTAGTTGATCATTGGCCAGTTTAAGTTTTTTTTTTTTCTATATTTTTTAAAATCCTAGAGTTGTAGCAAAAACGTAATGTGGCAACTAGACTTGCTTCTTTGTGGGTTTAACTTCTCGGCAGATTATAAACCTCACTAGTTTATTTCGCAAAAAAAAAAAAAAAAAAAAAAAAAAAAAAAAAAAACTGGTGATGCTCTATTTTAAGTACTAAGACTTACTAGTAGAATACGGAAACTTTCTTCATATTTGGAATTCCAGTGAAAATATTTTTTTTATTTTATTTTCGAGAGGCCTATGGAATTTTTTTTAGGAACAGCCAAAGAATACTGTCTTATTTGTCAAAGAAAAATAAAATATGCTTTTTGAGCTTAAATGTTCAATGACCTTAATAATGTATGAACGAAAAAAAATATAAAATACGTTATAAACAATTAATTAATTAAATATTCACAAATCAAAGACGCGTTTTTTAACTGTTCATTGGTATATTATTAAAATAATAACACAACCATAAACCATTTTTTGTCCGCATTTTTCACTACAGACCAAATATATTATAATGTCCTTGAATTATGAATATAATTTAAACTATACTATTATTTTAGCATAACCAGAATCTAAATTAAAAATCTATATTATTTTTTAGATATAAATTTGCGTTCTCATGTATCAAAATAAAACCTTAATCATCCAAATACTCACTTTATTTTAAACTGAATGCTACTACATAACTTACATTTACTCTAAATTCAAGTCCCAAAAAGGACACTATTTTGTAAGCAAATGGAACGGGTTCCCATTTTCTCATCCAAAATTCCTTTCCGCAGAAGCTGTAATATCAACCAACCACCGGCAAGTCTCAAACAATGCGCTTCTTTAATGATAAGCAGTCAAAATCAATGCACAAACTCACAAAAGATGTTCATTATACCTCGGATGAATCACCATGAAAGTTTGAATAAATACCACATTCAATGTCAAAACCCAATGAAAAAAAAAATTAAAAAAAAAAATCATTTTTAGCGATCCAAAAAAGCTATATGTACATATAGAGTGCCATTGGACGTTCCGGTGTCTCACCTCCGAGATCTCGCTGTGCACTGCGTCGCACAGCAGACCTTAATGCAAAAAATACTTCTCATTATTTACATCTTTTTTCTTTCTTTGAATCCCAATTATCTTTCGGCTGAGACCTCAGCGCGGATTCCTGAAAACAACACCCAGAATGTCCAATCTGATGAGTGAAGAACAGCTTAGTATATTTTATGGAAACAACAGCTTAGTATTTTTTTTTTTATTACAGGGATAAGGATTTCTTTCCATTAGGACCCGCTCTGAGCAGAAAGATGGGGTGTTTGGCCGAGCGGCATCATCAAATCCTTTATCAACTCGTACTCTTCTCCGCTTATTTGAGCACCATCCAATACCTATTTAATTGTAGTGACATCCAAGAATATCGGAGGATTAATTATTATACCTTTAGTGAATAGGCAAAGCTAATACGAACGACTTGAGATTCAACAGGGACACGTTTCGATGATTTGTGCGTTCAAACTTACCATAAATTACTTCAGTTGTTCTACTTATTGATTGAAATATTTTTATTCTATTTCTTAACTGGTCCAATATATATGGAGTAAAAAAATTATATATAATTTTCAATTGAAGATAGACAGAAAAGCCAAATGCAAGAAAAAACACCGTTTTACAAAATTAGTCGGATTGAACCTAGAAGCTAGCTGAGAAGAAAATTACACATGAAAAGTTCTCTAGTATCTGGAATGGTCACAATATGCAGCCATGTGAGAGATGCCACAGAAACAAAGACTCAGCCAATTATATTATTATATAGTTTTTTTTTTTTTTAATTTAACGAAAGACAAATATAAACATAAAATATTTACCTTATGAAACAACATTCTTCTGTTTTCCATGTGGTGGGTAAGTGCAGGAAGTACAAAAACAGAGAGAGCCTCAATGAAGAGAATGATAATCACTTGCCATTGTTTTATTCTAAACGGCGGCAATGCTTCAACAAAAGACATCGTCTCCAATAAACGACCCTGCACGTCAAGAGTTCACAATGATACGATCATGTTACAAACAGCTAGTAGTACAAGTGTATCCAACCCAGACCTTGAAGAAGTATTCCGAGTTGAATATGATAGCATAAAGCATTTAAGTCTGGATTATTTTTAAATAAACGAAGCTGATTGACCAAACTGAATCAGTTTCATAACAATAGAATACAGTTGAAAGGTTTTCCTATCGATACCATTGCTTGCTCCAAACTAGAGACCGATATCGGAAGTCTCAATTCAGCTACAAGTCCGGGTAAAGCCCGGGCAAGAGAAGCCGCGAGAGTTTGCTTTATTTCGGAAGACCGGCCATCTCCCAAGACAACCTTTTGGAGATATTCCCTTCCGTTAACTAATTGATACTCTTCATGAAGACTTTCGTCCCTTCCATATATATAGGCCAAAGTGGATGAGGTTGTCCACTCGAAGAGGGAGTTCCACATTTTCGCAAAAGTTGATAGCTGAAAAATGGCAACCAAAAAGGTATGAGTGAGAGAAAACATTACAACTTCATTAATCCAAACTAAACAATGGGTGTTACAAAATATTACATTTAAATTAAACCCATCTGGCGGCGTATCGAACCAAGAATCCTCAGGGTTAAACAATTCCGATTGTTGACTTCCGGGCTTTTTGGTAATATTTGTTGAAGCTTTTTCGGGTTCAGGCTCACTGTTATCCTCCTTCACAGGATTTTCCTCAGCCACCTTGTCCGGAGGTGGCAATATGATAATTCCAGCTTCAGAAACTGCACCATAGTTCAACAACACTTTAGAATAAAAAAATAAAAATAATTTAGACGAAGAATCACAAACTTAAAGCATAGCATTACATACTCGCATCGTTGATTTCAACTTCTTCAGAAGCAATGGCTTCTGATACCGCGTTCAAGGCCGTTGCACATGCCTCGGCTGATGTAAAGCGCAACATGTCATTGCTATCTCCAACATCCTTAACATGCAACGCTTCAGAAGATTCTTTTATGTCTCCCACTTCTCCAAACTCACAAACATCCATACTCATACTACTTCCATCGCCTTTTTTGTTAGCCCGCTTACCCAAACGTCCAGATTTTTTCCCCTTCGAAGTACTGCCTTTTATATCCTCAATTGCTCTGATTTCACAAAGCTTTCCTTTTCCGGTGCCATCGCTTTTCTCATCGGCCCAAGTGACTGACCGACTAAGTTTCTTCTCCTGAGAAGTTCTGAGAGACGGTCTGAGACTAACCCCAGACAACTTCTCTGTCACCTCGTCAACAGCTCGCTCGTCTGCAGATCCTAATTGAAAATCCTCTTTGAAAGACTGTGAAATCTCTTGAATTTTACGGTCATCTATTGTGCTAATCTGACTATTCTTCCCTTCAGATTCTCCAGAATTCCTCTTTGCTGGTGTAAACGATTTATCAAAAATAGCAAACTGGTTATCCAACACATTCTTCGTCAAGTTCTCCCCCATTCCCACGGACTCAGCATCGAAACCCGTATCAACTGAACTCGATGGCATTTTCGACACAGTATACTCATCTTGAGTCATAATCGTACTTGTGAAATCCATGTCATTGATAATAAGTGTATTGCTAGCTTTAGGCCCTGCAAAAAGCACCCTAACTCACTTCCACACCCATAGTCTCGGCACAAAACACAATCGAAGAAAACAAGCATAGATTTCAATCACACCCTAACGACAAGTGAAGCAAAACACACTCCTAAACTAAGCACAGAGAAAATGCTTATATCTGCCGATACCACAAACAAAAACTGCACATATAATCACAGTGACATTACGAATATCCCAGATATACCCTTAACCTTAACCCAATGCCAGAAAACTAAAACTCTAGCGCAGCACCAACCAAATATATTGTTGTAAATAATCACTTCCTTTGTTTCACATAATTTAATACCAACACAACGCAATTCCAAAAACAAAGAGACGTTGAATTCCTCATATGCAATGCAAAACCATGATTCAGCTTCTTTTCATTTCCTTGAAATAACCTAATTTGCATCAGTGAGAGATAGCCTGGTAAAGTACCTCGCTTCTTCGGACTCTTGGGCTTAACTTTCCGCTCTCTCCTCGGCACATAACCCTCGATAGCGTTCGACGGACCAGCCATCGACACTTCCGAGGCAGAAAACGCCTCTCCGCTCCTCTCCTCAATCCTCAACCTCGAAAACCCTAAATCTCCACTCACACCAAGCTCCGATTCCGCTTCCAAACCTCCGCTCTCCCGGAACATCCCCAGCACGGCGGCGATCCTCGCCGGATCGAGCGCCGAACACCTCTCCTCGCTCAAACCTGCCTCGAAGGTTTTGGAAGAGACGAGGCACTCGGAGGAGCAGAACATGTAAGTCTCGGTGAGGTCGTAGACGGCGTGGTTGCTGAGGGAGATTCGGTACCGGCCTTTGCGGCGGCGGCGAGAGGGGAGGGGGTTGGTGCAGAGGGGGTGGCCGCAGACGGCGGCGATGGAGCGCTCGGTGACGACGTCGGCGTAGTCGGAGCGGGAGAGGACGGAGCCGGCGGCGTAGAGGTGGTCGGAAGACGCGGCACCGTTGAGGAGGGAGAGTTGGAGGCGGTACACAGCTTCCTTTATGGAGATCGGTGGTTGGGGATTCTTCGCCATTGTCGTCGTTAGTGTTGTTGATGGCTGGAGCTCGAAGAAGAGGACAGGGGTTTTTGTAACATTTGTCGTTCCCTTGGTCAAAGCTTTGCTTATATTTCCCGGGAAATATAAAAATTATGAAGAGAAATTTCATTTTCTACGTACAATAACTAATCAAATATCTATGGTTTAAAATATCGATACCGATACCCATACCGAAAGTTATGATTTTACGGATATATCGAATATCGACATATATTCTATAACAATTTTAATACCGATTACCGATTACCGATTATATCGGTGATATATCGATTACCGATGGATATATCGACAAGAATTCTATAAAAATAGATATTATGTATATATAATTTAATGATACATATAACAATTATATTTTAAATAGATATATATATATATATATATATATATATATAACATATCTATATATATTTATATCTATAAAGAATGAATATATAACATTTATTTGAATTTTGAACCACTTGATTTTAACTTGAAGCAATGGAATGCAAAAATAAAAATAAAAAATCTTTGATGTTATTTAGCTAACAAATAAAGTTCACCTTATTGTGAAATTAAAAAATTTAAAGAAATCACTCCATGTAAACCTACGTGGTTCTATGAATTTTAATAACCAACAATGGTTCTTCATCCTCCCAAGAACTCAAGTTTAAATTTTGGACATGTTTAAAGCTATAAAAATTGGTATTTCAGGAATAACTTTTCTATTTTGGCTAGTATAGTAATTTTCTATAAAAACAGTATTTTGGGAATAAAACGATATTTAAACTGTTATAGTAGTTTTTTTACCGAGCTTTCCATTTTTCCTTGATATCGTGAATATATCGGGATATATCGTCGGTATTTTGAACATTGATCTAAACCGAACCTCAAAGATCTAAAATTAGATTTTGTCATTATGTTCGTATAAAAATAATCTTCTAAATAACTTTTTATATATATAAAAAAAAATTAGGCTTTATCTCTTACTCTCTTTTTCAAATCAAACACTTCGATCTTTGATGGTTTTTAATGATTTCCAACGACTTTCGACGCACGCGCAAAACTCATTTAAAAATATCATTTTTCCATTTTTAACTATATCATCAAAGAAAATGATAAATTTCATAGCTAACCATCGGAAATTATCGTTATTCATCGAAAAACGTCACTAAAAATAAATAAGAACTGTGTTTATGTATGAAAATTCTATGTGCTACCATTCTGTATGAAATGTTGAAAACTCTATTTTTTATTTATTTATCTTTTGAGAATTCTAATTGAGAAGTTTATTTAAATTTATTTGTTGTTCAAATGCCCCGCGGAATGCAATTTACACCGCGGTACGAGATACTCCGAACTTGCATCAAATATCACAGATCTAAAATTAGATTTTGTCATTATGTTCGTATAAAAATAATCTTCTAAATAACTTTTTATATATATAAAAAAAAATTAGGCTTTATCTCTTACTCTCTTTTTCAAATCAAACACTTCGATCTTTGATGGTTTTTAATGATTTCCAACGACTTTCGACGCACGCGCAAAACTCATTTAAAAATATCATTTTTCTATTTTTAACTATATCATCAAAGAAAATGATAAATTTCATAGCTAACCATCGGAAATTATCGTTATTCATCGAAAAACGTCACTAAAAATAAATAAGAACTGTGTTTATGTATGAAAATTCTATGTGCTACCATTCTGTATGAAATGTTGAAAACTCTATTTTTTATTTATTTATCTTTTGAGAATTCTAATTGAGAAGTTTATTTAAATTTATTTGTTGTTCAAATGCCCCGCGGAATGCAATTTACACCGCGGTACGAGATACTCCGAACTTGCATCAAATATCACAAAACACCATGGTACGAGACGAAATACCTTTAAAATTAGAAGTGCGAGATTTCAATCCTTGATTTAGACACAGTTGTTAGGTTGTTGCCTCATTTTTACTTGGACTAAATTTTTCCTGCAAGTTAGTCAGGGATAATGCTGTAATTTTACTTGTTCAGCGAAAACACTTGTCTATTGATCGACTTTGTATCGAGCTCTTTTAATTAAAGCCAACAGTTTCCGGAAGAGTTTTGTAACAATTTTTTTTTTAATATAGAGTTATTGAATCTGAATGTAGCTCAGCAATAAAAATAAAAGTAATGTATCAAATTACTACAATTTCTCCCACAAGAATAGAAAAAGAAAAAGAAAAAGAAAGGAAGGACAGACGGCTAATAAACACAAACTGGAAAACTAGCCAAGAATAATAATTAAGGTTGGTCACAAACCAAAAATGTTCTGTTTCTTCCCAAGTATGAAGAATGTGGCAAAAAAAAAAAAAAAAAACTGTATATCGACTCTAATAAATGTAAACCCATGTTGAAGCAAACTCTCCGTCCCAAAACCCGCACGACAAAAGCTCATCCACTAAGCGGCCCACATTTCCAATGACACTGATTATTCCAACCTAAAATTATGCTTGTTATATAACAAAAAGTGATCCATCAATTTCCTCGGGTTTGGAACAAGCTCTCTCTCGCAAATCCCTTCCAAAGCCGATGCAAATCAAAATAGCTGTGAACCAAACTAATCTGCTATATTTCGACAACCAAGTCAAAAAGTTGGAACTTGTATCTGTTTCAAGATTATCATACCCGTAAGCAGAGACAAATTTGTGCTAGACAATGAGATAACTTCGGTTTCAGCATTCGAAAGTGAGGAAGAGAAATTCATTACCTGAGTGCGTTTTTATTAAGGAGTTTGCTGGACTTGGCGGTGTATTTGTAGGACCCACTCAACATAACCCCCGGTACCACCCATCGGGTCCTCGACAAGATTCCTCAGGAAAAGGAAGCTTTCACGGGGCTGTTCACCTTGTCTCACTAGATGACACTGTGGATAGTACGACGGGTCGCTTTCTTTTATATTTTCAAGAATACCCATTAACCTCCTCGACATTTCATTATCACGCCGGACAAGGGTGACCTGATTCCCAAACAAAAACAATGACAAAAAAGGAGATTAGTAATAGGTTCAAGTAATGATTATATATTCTTTGAGGAACCATCTCCACTTTAATAACATTTATCTTTTGAGCGATCAGTTATTGTACCCTTGACAAATCTGCGGCAAAATCTGGCCCAAGTAAATTCATAGCTATATCAGGTGAGAGTGATCTCCCAAACCAAATAACGAACCGAAAACCATCATCGAATAGATAAATCCCCCGGGAATCTAAGCTTCCAGAAGCCAATGGCAACCTTTTTCCAATGCTTGTAACATCATTGGGGACCGATGCCTGCAACAGAAGCAGCACAAGGAAGTTAAGAGCATAACGAGAAAAGGGTCATTGTTGTAAATAAACGTGATGTAAAGAAAAAAAAAATTGAACCTTCAAAAGATGCTCATCAAGCCGGATCAAGCTAGGGTACAAAAGTTTCAACAGCTTTTTTACTGGTAGGGTCATCATCGTGAAACCCACTGCACAGCGATCATCAAGTGTAGCATCAGCGTGCCCTCCCCGGAGTGGTGTCGACTTGTGAAGCGCTAATCCATACAACATTAAGAACTTGAGGGATTCTGGGTATATGACTCTCCCTCCCAAACGGTGTTGGACAGCGTAGAGACTCCGGTAATCTTTGAGGGCCTTGATGATTCTTTGTTGCAAAGAGTTTCGAGCCTCTTCAAGCTTACTAGACAACGTTTTCTCGATTGCTGCGAGTCATTTAAACAACAAGTAGATAAGGTAGAAACCCAAAAATTTAAATTTTCGATTAGACATGCACTAACGAGCAGACTCGGACATACATATCCTTGTAAGCAAAGTGACCATGGCACCGGTATCTGCATAGCGGAACATGTCTCCAAGTTCTGAAACCACCGGTGCCGCTGCTGTGTGTACTCTGATCCGTCTCTCACCACAAGATGCCGTGTATCTTTAAATTGTCAAGGAAGATTCAGTGACTCAATCGATTCACACCGGTATCCGAGGACAAATCTTGGAACTTTGTTAGGTAGAAAAGATATCAGATTGCAAAGTAAGAGAAGCAGAAACATAATCATGTACTATATTTTCCCTGGAAAATTTAGAGATTGAGGCACAATATAATATACCGAGAATTAACGAATGACTTTGTATAGCAAAAACCCATGGAACCTCAAAGGATACAGCAAAGCAACTTGAAAATAAACTGTCTCAGTAGTTAACAAAGACTCATCAAGAGACATCTGCATCGCAAATGCTTTATCACAATCCACTGCAGGAAGTGCTAACAAATCGGTAGACCTTAGCATGAAATGCCCATGAAACGATGTAAAACGGACTCCTGTATATAGAAATGAAAACTTGGGATTACAAACTGATGAATTAATAGGCAAATTCAACATACTCAATCACACACTGCCATTAAGAAAGCCCAAGGATTGACACAAAGAATCTGACCTCTTCCACATCGTATGCGCAGGACAGATTCCCAGGCAGTTTCCCTAGTGAGGTCTCTGGCCAACTCGTAGCTCAATTTCTCTCCATGAATGGATGCTTGGAAGTTTTGATAATAATTTACTTGACCACCAGTGTACTTTGCAAGAGTACCTATATGAGATGAAAGCCAATAAAGATAAACAGATTTTCACCCAGTAGCTTTCTAAAAGGGAGACATCTAAACCTCCTCAACTATATTAACATTTCATAAAAAGCAGATGTTTTCTTCCCAGTTGGGAAAAAAAGAGAGCATACTAACATAACAAAATGCGCATAGCAATAAACGTCACTGTCACCATTTTCTACAAAGTAAATTGACATGCTTCGATACATGATGAAGCAGATGTGTATAAAGCAAGCAAAGAAAAACAAGAAGCAAGCTCCAACCAGAATTCAGCCTGCTTGCTTCCTTTAGAGAAAGGGCACAATAAATTCTTTAAAAGTTCCAGAAAGCGCAAGATTATTTTAAATGCTGACTTTTTACAACTTGTAACAGATAGTAAACCAAATGTTTCGGGCGATTCAAAGAGCCTGTCTTCGATTCCTATTAAAATCCTACAAATTTTAAACCCTTTTAACAACCTCCCACACAATGTTAGCCAATTTGTTAAAGCATTATTTTTCCCACAAACATCTAGCAAAATATATAACACTGTATCCCAACTACAATCATCAGTAGCCAAGACTTTGGCCCAGGAAAAGACGACTAAGATAATAGACAACGGAGAATATATACCTAACGAGCCTATATCAGTGTACTTGTCACTGAATGCATAAATATTCACCCCTATCTGGAACTTTGTAAATTCTGCCGCCATCTGCTTATAGAATTGATCCTCTGGTTGTCTTAAGGAGTGTTCCTTATCTGTTCCATAAACACGAGAATCATCTCCACGCAACTTCAAGCGCCCGACGCCGAGAGAGGGCAGTGTGTTCTGGAAAACTAACAACTTTCCACCAAGGTTTCTCTGCAGAAACATAAAAAGAAGATTGAAATTATTACAGACCGATAACAAGAATATTGAAAGTATTACAGACCGATGAATTGCCAAATTCTAAAAGGATTTGTACAACATAACACTGTAAAAGTGTTAAAGCAGTATGTAGAATAAATTCAAGCTGGTAAGAGCGCGAAAAGGTTCTCTGACCATAAGCATTTGTGCAGCTTTCAAGGCTGGGCCTAAAGCAGATTCAATATTCTGATTGTCCTGAAACATAGACGGTAGGCTATCGACAAAGGCTTCAACCACAGTCCTTGATTCTGATAAGTTGACAAGAAGATCATCGGGCAGTGGTACAAATATGTCATCAAGATCTGACACCACCATCATTTGAGCTTGAGTCAAAGATGACTGCAGAGATAAAAAAAATTAAAAAAAAAAAAAAAAAAAAAAAACCCATGATTAATAATTTTATATGCAAGAGAACATGGTGATCTGAAGCAGAGGCAATAGAATGCATACCTTCAAGTTGTAAAAATGGATAGTGCTGTCATAAGTTGCAAATCCGATTTGTGTCCTGGGATAGCGAAGCAATCTATCCAAGCATGATCTGATAGTTTTGGCCACAACCTGCAAATGTAAGTTTTTTCAAGCATAGAAGCAATTAATATTAGGGGACTAAACACATACAGACATAAAAACCCCGTAGAATATTCTAAATGTGGATGTTTTGAGGAAGTAAGATTGCAAAAACTGAAACCCTACACCTCAAGCACATGCAAGTGGCCATCATCTTTTTTTTTTTAAACAAGAATCTTATATTAACAGGCTAAAAATGCCAATTTACAAAAAGAGAGAGCAAAACGCTCTCCAGACCAATTCATAACCTCCCACAACAAACCAGGAGGTCGGTCAGAAAAAGGTACCAAAAAAACAAAAAACCTAAAATTATATCAAGTGGCCATCATCTAATAGGCAAGGGATCTCAGAAAGCTGATAAAGCTCTAAAATTTTATCTACGTAAAAAGGGAAGAACAATCAATGTTTTACCCAGCATCGGTTTAAGAAGCAACAATTTTTTATAATAATAATAAAAATAATAATGTCTTTGTGTACCAAAACGACGCAGATATATGAAATATGCCATATCTTGGGGAAATAATTCATATTAGCCCTAAAATTAGCTGCGTTATACATTTGGCAGCGGTTACGTTTTGATGCTTACCTCAATCATACCACTTCTGACAGCTGATATAGAAACATCAATGAGGAAAAAATATACTGGCGGCATAGGAGGCCGAACCATATACTCCGTAGGTGCAACAAACTCCACACTTCCGCGTAAAAGCTCGGGTCGCTGATCCAAGTCAACCCTTCTACCAGTTGCATCCAAGTGGGAATAATATTCTCCGGGAACTAATCATAGATGTAAATAACATAAGTTCAAATATTATCCACCAGTTATGCATGATTATTATGCACATTGGCACAAATGGCCAATATATTCACGAAGAACTTATTCACAAGATCAGTACAAATACACGACAAGCAATAAACAAAGATAATGTCTCACTAAAATTGATCAAAACTCTAGAACTCCAGGAGCTGATCTAGACAAGGATAGTGGCCATCTATTACGCTTCCGTGATGATAAAATTATTCACACACTGACAGACAGCGAAAGAATAGCAAGCAGTGAAGTGAAACTTACCATCATTAAGTAAAGCACACATGTTACACCGCCACTTCCGTCCAGCATCTGTGAATGTAACGTAAGGATTCACATATGTGCGACATCTTCTACAACGAACAATGCCAGATGTACCAAATTCAACTACTGGCACTTCCTCCTACACATAAAAAAAACTAGAAGTTAGAAACAGTCAACTAAGTGCATGTAATATCATTTAGTTTTGAGTGCACTCTAGTAAAGACAAACTCACCCCATCAGGTGCCTCAGCAAGTGGACAAACAACCGCACCAAGAGGCAAGTTCCACCTTGAAGCCAAGGACTGGGAACTCGGTATTCCACTAGTTGTAAGCCGTAGATATCTAGGTTTACAATTTAATGCGAACCCCTCAGAAAGCACTTTTGGCTCTATGTCACCCTCCAACGGTCTTGGAAGAGCATTAAGATCCACTCCTGGGTCCATTGACCCAGGAACAGATCCAATAGAAAGCGAATTGAAGTCCTCTAGCAACCCTTGCATAGGACCCACAGGCGGTCCTGAACTTGGACGTTGCGACTGGTACGCCAAGGGTGCTCCAAAGGGTGGAGATTGATGAGCACCCTGCTGCGCAACATAAGGTGGTGGGGCGTTGGATTGAAAACCTGAACCTCTCGGCTGATTCAGAAACGGAGACTGCATCGGTGGAGCTTGAAAATCCGGACCCACTTGAGGGCGAGCATAACCAGGGAATGGAGACTGGATGTTAGGCCTGGGAGCTGGAAATGATGAGTCTGGCGGAGGCCGAATAGCATTGGCACTTGGCGGAGCATAGTTTACACTTTGAGAGGAAGATACCATTGGTACCAACGGTGCTTGCTGTTGCGGACGAAGGGGGACAGGTGGGGGTGGTACTTGACCGGAAAGGGGTTGAAATAGCGGCTGGGCTACAGGAGGAGGCGGTTGAGTCGGATGAAACTGAGGTGTTGGGAAACGAGAGAATGATCCGCCGCCAGCTGGCGGGGCATATGGCACAGAGGGGTCGATGAAGCTCGACGATGGAGCAGTGCGAAACCCAGCAGCATTAGGAAGGTTTGTCGGTGGAGCCATTGGTGGTGCGGGTCTAAAACCAGAGGACTCTGGCCCACCAACCACAGGCCCAGATGATGCAAAGGGCATTGCAGGCTGTGGAGTCGGTGGAGCATTAGGTCTCATGCCTGGGAAATCTGATCCAACCACGGGACCAGATGACGAAAAAGGTGTCATTGTCTGAGGGTTAGGAGGTACAGGACCAGAGCCGGGTCTCGGGGTAAAATTCGGACGCCCAAAATTTGGAGTTCCCATTCTCTACATAAATTTCACGTTTATGTAATGGTACTCAGATGACCTAAACCTGTAGATATAAATAATAAGATCTCTTATAATTCATCAAAAAAAATTAGAAAGGGCACGAAATTAAAGCTTGATGTCACTAACTAACACGAAACTTATGAAATTTAAATAATTTATTTCACAGTTTTTAAAAAATTATTCTTTAACTTAGTCATAAGTAACCCTTTACACATCAAACGATGCCTTAAAAAGTATAGTGTACCTAGTAAACTATTGGGAAACACGCAATGCATAGGAACTAAATGTATAGATTCATTTCCTTTCCCAACAACAAACTAATTAAAGAGGTCTTTATCATGATAATTTATACTAAAAAACCCACGATTAATCCTGTGAGTATATGTCAAAATAGAAGCTAGCCTAACCTATGAAAATTTTGCAAAATTGTTTCCTCTGTCAAAGAGTATTTCTCTCCTTAACTGAACCTTACCTCTGAATGCATATTCAGCTGAACCCTTTAATTCAACTAATTTTTTCGTTTCTATACAGCCAAACTCTAAGTCTAGTATGGAAAAAAATAGAAATGTCTTTTAGGGAAGAAAAAAAACAACCAACGAATTTTCAATGAGATTGAAGAACAGAAAACGAAAAGCCTAAAGCAGCGAACCTGAATGAACAGAGTAGATCGGAGAATGGCAATCTTGGCTTAACTAAGCCTGTATCGTCTCTCCAACTTAGACTTTGCTTTTCTTCGAGAAACGTCCAAACTACTTGATTATCATTATCATCATCATTATCATTATTATTATTATCCTTCAAACGGAAATTGCAGAGAATGTATAGTCTTAAGGAGAAAATAAAAATATATGTACAACGTGTTTTTTTAATACATGCAGTAAATTCCATCAACCATCCAAAACGCATCGATGGAATCAGAAAAAGAAGATAGAGTTATTCAATTACCAAAACAAAAAAGAAAACCCAACAGATCTCAATCAGAGCCACACAAACCCCGACCGAATCCAAAACGAAACACAGCTAAACAGACAGAATTACGTAGATTCAGATCAAAACAAACTACAGGATCTCCGAAAATTGATTCAACAATCGTACGGAAAAAATAGTAGATAGAGTAATCAAACGGAAGGCACAAACCTCGGAGAGATCGAAACGGAGAAGTATCGGCGCTGAATCGAACTCCAATTATGGGGTTTCACTTCGAGTGAAGTCGAGAAGAGTCGAGTGTTGCGATTGAATCTTCAGGGAAGATAACAGATAGTGTCTAGGGTTCGATCGGAGAACCAACTCAGAGAGAGAGAGATTTGGAGTTGCATAGGAAGGAAGAAAAGTTGGGGGCGATCGAAGCTTATGTGAGAAATACAGACTGTGTTCAATTAATTAATTGATTTATTTAAATCCTAATATTATTTTTTATAAATAATATTTTTGCCTAAAATCAAAATATACAACGTGTTGTACTTGACCTCCGAAAAATAATATTTGAAACGTCTAAACGTTAAAATTCATACATGGTTTTTAGTATAATATTAAGATGACATATTTTTTCAAGTTTATTTTATATACTCGTTTAAATTATAAGAAATAGAGATAATGCGATGGATTTTACAAGTGGTTTGGAGAAGTCAAAGCCTCGACAATGTGACTCGTCTCACTTAATGTAAATTCGGAGAAAATAGTTACGATCATGAACGTAAGAATATCCTGAATCATTTGGTTGCAAGATGAAAAAAAAAATCATTTTGTTTTGTTTATATCGCGTCAATATATTAATGAAAAAGACTTGTACAATGAAGATGAATTTTTATTCGGTCGTATTTAATGTTTTCGAAATGAGCAACTTGAGACAAAGCTAATCAATTTGTAGAAATTTGTTTGCGGGGAGGGTATATTGTGGTGATAGTGCAATTGGAGAAAGTGTGTTTTGTGACGATGACATAATTGCGAATTGAGAAGAACTTGGTGATGAGTGTTTAGTCGAGAACATATGATTAGTTGGATTATAATTAGAACTATATAAGGAACTTAGAATCAATACCATATAATAAAACTATATAGTAAAACTGCAATTAAAACCTATAAGTAACTACGTAATACAACTTATAACTAAAACTAATTAATATAATAACTATGAAATAATAGTAATTAAGAGCTTAAATATTTAGAAAGTGTTGTGTGGGATTTTTCCCCATCCAAAAAACATCAAGGCCCAACTCAGGCGAGCTCGACCCTCCAGGCGAGCTCGACCTCCTGGCGAGCTCGGCCTCCAGGTAAGTGTCGGCCTCCAGGCGAGCTCGACCCCCAGGCGAGCTCGACCCCCAGGCGAGCTCGACCCCCAGGCGAGCTCGACCTCCTGGCGAGCTCGACCCCCAGGCGAGCTCGACCCCCAGGCGAGCTCGGCCTCCAGGCAAGTGTCGACCTCCAGGCGAGCTCGACCCCCAGGCGAGCTCGACCACCTGGCGAGCTCGGCCTCCAGGCAAGTGCCAACCTCCAGGCGAGCTCGACCCCCACCGAGTGTCGACCTCCAGGCGAGCTCGACCCCCACCGAGTGTCGACCTCCAGGCGAGCTCGACCCCCAGGCGAGCTCGACCTCCTGGCGAGCTCGACCCCAAGGCAAGCTCGACCTCCTGGCGAGCTCGGCCTCCAGGCAAGTGTCGACCTCCAGGCGAGCTTGACCCCCAGGCGAGCTCGACTTCCTGACGAGCTCGGCCTCCAGGCAAGTGCCGACCTCCAGGCGAGCTCGACCCCCACCGAGTGTCGACCTCCTGGCGAGCTCGACCTCCGGGCGAGCTCGACCCCCAGGCGAGCTCGACCTCCTGGCGAGCTAGACCGCCTGGCGAGCTCGGCCTCCAGGCAAGTGTCGACCTCCAGGCGAGCTCGACCCCCAGGCGAGCTCGACCTCCTGGCGAGCTTGACCTCCAGGCGAGCTCGACCTCCTGGCGAGCTCGGCTTCCAGGCAAGTGTCGACCTCCAGGCGAGCTCGACCCCCACCGAGTGTCGACCTCCAGGCGAGCTCGACCTCCAGGCGAGCTCGACCTCCAGGCGAGCTCGACCTCCTGGCGAGCTCGGCCTCCAGGCAAGTGTCGACCTCCAGGCGAGCTCGACCCCCAGGCGAGCTCGACCTCCTGGCGAGCTCGGCTTCCAGGCAAGTGTCGACCTCCAGGCGAGCTCGACCCCCACCGAGTGTCGACCTCCAGGCGAGCTCGACCTCCAGGAGAGCTCGACCTCCTGGCGAGCTCGAGCTCGGCTTCCAGGCAAGTGTCGACCTCCAGGCGAGCTCGACCTCCAGGAAGAAGTCCAACCCAAAAATTGTGAAGGCAATCCCAACCCTGCCAAAGGCCAAAAAGGGAAAAGTACCAGCCCATAATTTCCCACGACTCAAAAGGGTATAGCGGCCCCCACATATCAAAAGGCACGGCCACGCACCAATGACCTCAGCTTGTTTGTTTTCTGGGACCCACCAATAAACCATACTGTCATCCCAACACCAATCTTTCCACACGCCAACGAGCTCAGCTTATTTGCTCTCGGCTGGACCCTACCAAAGCCCTCAACACGCAACTCCAACTACTATAAATACCCCATCTCATTGAGGAGAAAAGAAAAAAGAGAAAAAGGGAGACAAATCCAAAACAAGAGGCCGACTCATCCTAAGAAAAGGCCCATTCATTCCCAAAAAAATCGAGACTTCTCTCTGCTTCTCTTGATGCCATCCTTGGCCTGAAGCGGATTCACCTCGATTTTCCGTTCTCAGAGGTTCTGAAGCTCGCTCGGGGACTTCCCGGACCTTACCCCCTCTGACCGAACGCCCCCCAGTGCCCAAGCACGCCCCTAGGGCTCTCGACTAGAGTCCCCCTGCGCATCTAACACGCTAGGCGCACATGCGATCTCCGAAGTTCTGAGACGCCGCCGAGGACTCCTCTGCGCCCCGTCTCCCTCGTCGAGCACGCTTATCCACCACAGCTCCGTGCCTCGCACTGCGTCTTACACGCCCTGAACTACGTCATGACCTAATCCCGACTAAAGGGTACGTGGGCAGCCAACCTTTGGCGCGGTCACACCCCTCATTCACCCTACTCGCTCATTTTCCGGCACGGCGGAGGTACGGGTGTTGGGACAACTTCTCCGCTCGACCACCGCGTGGTCATAGGGTCCGGCCCTAGACCGAACCGCGGACCGGTTTTCGTGTTGATCCATTTTCAGGCATTAACAGAAAGAATTAAAAGGATTTGAGAAATTGAGAGAGTTTTAGATTGAGTTGTGAAGAAATGAGGATATGGCTTATATAAATATATATATATATATATATATATATATATATATAAATAATGGATATGGGTATACTTGTAAGAGAAAAATCTACATGATAAAAACTTGATTTTTTTAAATGTTCGAGCCCGTAATAGTAAAAAAAAAAAAAAAAAAAAAAACTATAATATCTGAGTTGAAGAAATGATAATATATATATTATCGAATTGGAAGACCTGAAGCAGAACATAACTTTCAATATTATTGTTCTCTAATTGCAAAATTTCATTTTGTTTCTCTAACCGGGACCTTATTTTGATACGCGTTTGAAATCATCCAAGTGTTATATTCTAGTTTATTCAGCTTCAAAGGCCTACATTTAGGAGAAAATAAGAGATAAAACGAGAGGAAAAAAAACTATTATGAACGAATGGAAGATGTATTTCTATCACGATAAAAAAAATATTAACGTTCATTTTGAAGATATAGAGTATAAAAAAGCTTTGATATCAACGGACCGTTGCGAGAGAAGAGGTGGGGCCCACATGTCAGGTAAATCTTACTCTTCTCCCACTCTTCTCTCATGTCCGTTGACCGCTGATGAAAATCATTTTCAATATTTATAAGGCATTTTAATATAATAATTAATTTTCTCTTTTGCAAAATATGTACATGAAACGTTTGAAATTTGAATACGGTCCTTATATGCTAAAACACACACACACGTATATATATATATATATATATATATATATATATATATATATATATATATATATATGATATAAGAGCATCCCCACTGGAGCGCTAAATCCCACCTATATAGCGTGGGATGCTCCAGTGGGACTTCATATTCCACGCTATTATAGCGTGGGATTAAAGTTTTGAACAGTGCAGCGTTATTTGTAGCGCTGCACTGTTCATTGCTTTATAAGTTTTAAAAATTACCAAAATGCCCAGATTTTATATAATTATTTAATATTAATCCCTAAAATTATTTTTTTATATAAAATTTATAATTTTGCATAATTTAAAAGACAATAATATTTTAATTTGAGCACTTGTGGGAAGAGTATTCTAATTCCGAATCATAATTGTTGGGTTCTAGTTACTGTTCATTGCTTTATAAGTTTTAAAAATTACCAAAATGCCCAGATTTTATATAATTATTTAATATTAATCCCTAAAATTATTTTTTTATATAAAATTTATAATTTTGCATAATTTAAAAGACAACAATATTTTAATTTGAGCACTTGTAGGAAGAGTATTCTAATTCCGAATCATAATTGTTTGTGTTAAAGTTACTTTTATTTGTTGGGTTCTAGTTTGTTTTACTTTATTTTAATTGAGTTGTGTTGTATTTATTTTATTTTAATTGTGTTGTATTGTATTTTATTTTTTGTGTTGTAATTTTTATTAAATAAAATTTTATTTTATTTAATGTGTATTTATATTTATAATTATAATTAATTTATAGAGTAATATTTTACTCATTATCATAATTCTTCCAAATATCTAATTAGTAATAATAATAAAAAAATATAGGGGTAGAAGTATAAATAAGAGATAAAATGAGATAAAAATAGAGTGGAAAATAGAGTGAGAAATAGAGTTCGGGTGAGAGAAATCACTGTTTACTGAAAAATAGAGTGAGAAATAGAGTGATCGGTTGGAGATGGCCTAAGAGAACTACAAACGAATTGTTGCTTTATTTATTTAAGGCACACTATTTTCGAAAACAAATTTTTTTTAAACAAAAAAAATATTTTTCTAAGGACAGTTTTGTTGTCATCTCTAACTCACAACCTCTATTTTGGAGGTGGTGTGAAATTATCAACTAAAATATGTTAAGTACCACAAACAAAAAATACTTAAAAGTTACGTTTATAAAAAAAAAAAAAAAAAAAAAAAAAAAAAAAAAAAAAAAAGTGAGCCCATCACTAAAACATCGACCCATAAATACCATAAATATATATATTTTATCAACTTTAAAAAAACATTAGTAACATCAGAAGAAAAAAATTTGCTTGATACTTTAATATTTTAAAAAACAAAATTATTAGTTTGAATAGATTTTTTTGACTAAAAATACATTATTTTAAATTATAACTCTTTATTTCTGTTTTTATAAAATCTTTATTTTAAGTGTATAAATAGATTCAAGTTGTAAAAAAAAAAAAAAAAAAAAAAAAAAAAAAAAAAAAAAAAAAAAAAAAAAAAAAAATCGATTCAAGTTTTCTTAGGAGATCCAATTTCATTTTTTTTAGAAAGATCCAATTTCAATTTCATGTGATAAAATAAGTAAACCAATTAAATGAGAGAGAGAGAGAGAGAGAGAGAGAGAGATTGTAGATGAGGGTCAACATGTTTACTTTTTAGTTTCCATTGCCTGTTTTTCCTTCACTTATAGTTATTTGCAAGACCTTCCCATTCACTTCGTAGATCAACTCGATTCGCTTCATTCCAATGATTTGATCAAACCAGCTTTCACTTCGAAGCACCCAATTTTGGTTTCTTACTTCTCAGAGATTCCGTGTAGAGTTTCTGCGCATAGTTTTCAAAGTATTCAAGCTTTATTTAATTATTTATCTATTTGGATCAAAGAGAGGTTAGAAAAAAAGAGCTTTGATCCATAAAATATAGATTATTTGTGTTGCAGATTTCACTCGAGAGAGCAATTTAATCGCATCAGATTTGTTTGGTAGTATCATTCAAATGTAAGATTTAATTGTATATATATATTCCCTGAAACCACCCACTTTCAATTATTCGATCTCATCTTCTCAAATCTAAGATTTGCCAAAAGAAAAAAAAATTGAATATTCAATTAGCGATGAAACGTAATTAACGTCATTGTTCTTGCGCAGGTATACACAGAGCTCTTGATTTCATAGTTATTCAAAAACTGTAAGCTCATCTCTATATTTTCTGTTCGGCAATCAGATTATGGAACCAAATTTGTTTTTTTCTTTCCTCGAAATATTAACAATTGAACTGTGAATTCTCGCCTTAGATATTCCATTGCTCGGTATCATAGAATTTAAGCCTTGAGCTTCTCTTAGATTTGATGTGATTAATCTTTAATTCTCTTAGATTTTGCAATTAATTTCTCACAAAACCAACTGATAATTTTTTTTTTTTTTGGGTCAGTTTACTCTGATCTTTTGCTTGGATGGCCGATAATCGGAATGCGAATGCCAAATCGGCGAACGGGAAAGCATCGGGGTCGAGCTCCGGTGCCAACAACCCGTACGCCATCAACCTCGAAAACTTCAGCAAGAGGTTGAAGATTCTGTACTCTCACTGGACCGACCACAAAAGTGAGCTCTGGGGCGGCTCGGACGCGATCTCCATAGCCACTCCTCCGAGCTCCGAGGATTTCCGGTACCTCAAATCCTCAGCCCTCCACATCTGGCTTCTCGGCTACGAGTTCCCCGAGACAGTCATGGTCTTCACGAAGAAGCAGATCCACGTCCTTTGCAGCCCGAAGAAAGCCTCTCTAATCGACGTAGTGAAGAAATCGGCCAAGGAGGCTGTGGGAGCCGAATTCGTGATGTACGTCAAGCCCAAGAACGACAACGGGTCTTCGATGATGGAGAGTCTTTTACGGGCGATCAACAGCGGCGATCAGTCGAAATCCACGGTTGTCGGGTACATAGCGAGAGAGGCTCCGGAAGGGAAGCTCTTGGAGTTATGGGACGAGAAGTTGAAGAGCGGAGAGTATTCGTTATCCGATGTGACGGGCGGGTTTTCGGATTTGTTTGCGGTGAAAGATGATTCGGAGCTCACGAACGTGAGACGAGCCGCGTTCTTGACTTCGTCGGTGATGAGGAGCTTCGTGGTCCCGAAGCTCGAGAAGGTCATCGACGAGGAGAAGAAGGTCTCACATTCTTCGCTGATGAACGAGACCGAGAAGACTATCTTAGAGCCCGCGAAGATCAAGGTGAAGCTCAAGGCCGAGAACGTCGATATCTGTTACCCTCCGATATTCCAGAGCGGCGGAGAGTTCGATCTGAAGCCGAGCGCTTCGAGCAACGACGATAATCTCTGCTACGACCCGACCAGCGTGATTATTTGCGCTGTCGGGGCTCGGTACAACAGTTATTGCTCGAACATCGCTCGGACCATTTTCATCGATGCAAACGCAGTGCAGAGCAAGGCTTACGGGGTCCTCCTAAAAGCACAAGAAGCTGCGATCGGTAATTTAAAGTCGGGGAATAAGATAAGCTCCGCGTATTTAGCTGCGCTCGCGGTGGTCGAAAAGGAAGCTCCCGAATTGGCCCCGAACCTGACAAAGACCGCCGGGACCGGAATCGGCCTCGAGTTCCGAGAGTCAGGGCTCAACTTGAATGCCAAGAATGACCGGGTTTTGAAACCGGGCATGGTCTTCAACGTCTCGCTCGGCTTTCAGAACTTGCAGGCCGAGACCCGAAATTTCTCGACGCTGTTGGCCGATACCGTGATCGTCCGCGGAGAAACGCCGGAGGTTTTGACTCAGTCTAGCTCCAAGGCATTCAACGATGTGGCGTACTCGTTCAACGAGGACGACGAAGAAGAGGAGAGGATGAAAGTAAGGTCGGTGACGAGAACCAGCGGTGCCTTGCCGTCGAAGGCGACTCTGCGGTCGGGCAGCCAAGAGATGTCCAAAGAGGAGCTACGGAGGCAACACCAGGCCGAGCTCGCCCGTCAGAAGAACGAAGAGACCGCGAGGAGGCTCGCCGGCGGAGGCTCCGGGGCAAATGACAATCGAAACAATGGGAAGACGATCGGCGACCTCGTCGCGTACAAGAATGTCAACGATATTCCTCTCCCGAGAGATCTGATCATCCGAGTCGACCAGAGGAACGAGGCTGTTCTGTTGCCGATCTACGGAGCCATGGTTCCTTTCCACGTGGCCACCGTGAAAAGCGTGTCGAGCCAGCAAGACACTAACCGGAACTGTTACGTCCGGATTATGTTCAACGTGCCCGGAACCCCGTTCAGCCCGCTCGACACGAACTCCGTGAAGTCTCAAGGGTCGATTTATCTGAAGGAGGTTTCGTTCCGGTCCAAGGATCCGAGGCACATAAGCGAGGTCGTGCAGCAGATTAAAACCCTCCGGCGACAGGTCGCCTCGAGGGAGTCAGAACGAGCCGAGAGGGCGACACTTGTCACCCAGGAGAAGCTACAGCTCGCGGGTCACAAATTCAAGCCGATAAGGCTCCCCGATTTGTGGATCCGTCCCGTTTTCGGCGGCCGGGGAAGAAAGCAGTCCGGGTCCCTCGAAGCCCACACGAATGGATTCCGATATTCCACTTCGAGGCCCGACGAGAGAGTCGATGTCATGTTCACCAACATCAAGCACGCCTTTTTCCAACCCGCGGAGAAGGAGATGATCACACTCCTGCATTTCCACCTGCACAACCACATCATGGTGGGCAACAAAAAGACGAAAGATGCGCAGTTCTACGTCGAGGTCATGGACGTGGTCCAGACCCTCGGGGGCGGAAAAAGGTCCGCGTACGACCCGGACGAGATCGAGGAAGAGCAGCGCGAGAGGGACCGGAAGAACAAGATCAACTCGGAGTTCCAGAGCTTCGTGAACCGGGTGAACGACCTCTGGGGGCAAGCCCAGTTCAAGTCCCTGGACCTCGAGTTCGACCAGCCTCTGAGGGAGCTCGGGTTCCACGGCGTCCCCCACAAGGCGTCGGCGTTCATCGTCCCGACCTCGAGCTGCCTCGTGGAGCTCATCGAGACCCCGTTCGTGGTGATAACGCTGAGCGAGATCGAGATCGTGAACCTCGAGAGGGTCGGGCTGGGTCAGAAGAACTTCGACATGACGGTGGTGTTCAAGGACTTCAAGCGAGACGTGTTCCGCATCGACTCGATCCCGTCGACCTCGCTGGACGGGATCAAGGAGTGGCTGGACACGACGGACCTCAAGTACTACGAGAGCCGGCTGAACCTGAACTGGCGGCCGATTCTGAAGACCATCACGGACGACCCCGAGAAGTTCATCGAGGACGGCGGGTGGGAGTTTCTGAACATGGAGGTGAGCGACTCGGAGGGGTCGGAGGGGTCGGAGGAGTCGGACAAAGGGTACGTGCCGTCGGACGTGCAGTCAGAGTCGGGGTCGGAGGACGAGGCGGACGACAGCGACCTGTCTCTGGTGGAGTCGGAGGACGAGGAGGAGGAAGAGGGGACAGACGACGGGGACGAGGACGAGGAGGGCAAGACTTGGGAGGAGCTCGAGAGGGAGGCCAGCCACGCCGACCGCGAAAAGGGAGACGACTCCGACAGCGACCAGGGGCGGGCCCGCAGGAAGGCCACCTTCGCTGCCAAGCCCCGCGAGAAGAGGGCCCACCTTCATGGCCGCGCTGCTTCGTCCTCGTCTTCTTCGCTTCACAAGAGGCCTAAATTCAGGAGATAAATTTTTCTGTTTAGTTTTTTTTACATGCATACTGTGTTCTGATGTATAATTAGTTTTTTTTACATACCAAGGACTGAAGAACTTTTTGGTACTTTTATACATGTGTACTATAAGCCTGACTTGATAGAAGTTTTGGTTATCATTTTGCTGCTGAACAAGGGCAGTGATAGCCATGAATTTGTCCCTGCTTCATTAGAGACTAAGATAACTGCATCATTTTCGGTTCAGGCATCCATATTACCTCAAACAATTTATAGCAGATTTAAAGGGTTAAAAGCAAAGCCATATCTGAATTTCAGAAACGTTATACGTAAATCTTTAGTGCGAAAGTCAAAATTTCAAGTAGCTTCACCAAATTCGAGGTCAATTTTACCATACGAGTAGAACCAACCAACCCAATTAAAAATGAAGTCAAAAGAGAGTAAAACAGTCAAAACACCAGAAAATGAAAGATGAAAACTCTTCAGAGCCCAAAACATGAGAATCAAGAGCGAGAGATCATATTAACCTTCCAAATGTCATTCATACCAACATCCCAAAACTAAAGGTACCAACTTATAAACCAAAATATGACAACTTCCTCGTATTTTTAATAGTAGGAAAAAGAAACTAGGACTAATAACTTCAAACAAACTAGTACTAAATAATTCCATCAGAGAAAAATACCAGTACTAGGGGAACTGTAGCTGCCTAAATGAGAGAGAGAGAGAGAGAGAGAGAAACAAACAAAAAGGTGGATATAATCTATCGTCGCCTCTTCTGAGCAGAGGAGCTGGTAGGGGCTCTGGACTTGCCAAAAGCCTTCATCTTCTTCCTCTTCCTGTCCTCCTCGCTGTCCGAATCATCTCCTTTCTCTCTGTCTGCGTTGCTGGCCTCTCTCTCCAACTCCTCCCATGTCTTTCCCTGCTCTTCCTCCGACTCGACTTCATCGTCCTCTTCCTCGTCTTCGTCGGACTCCACCAGAGACTCGCTATCCGAGGCTTCGTCCTCCGACTCCGACTCGACCTCCACGTCGGACGGTTCGTACCCCTGGTCCGACTCCTCTGAGTTGTCCGACTCCGAGTCCGTCGCTTCGAGGTTCAAGAACTCCCAGCCTCCGCTGTCGATGAAGCTCTGGGGATCGTCGGTGATGGTCTTGAGAATCTGGCGCCAGTTCAGGTTCAGCCTGCTCTCGTAGTACTTGATATCGGTCGTGTCGAGCCACTCCTTGATCCCGTCCAGCGAGCTCGAGGGAATGGAGTCGATTCGCAGAACATCTTTCTTGAAGTCCTTGAACACGACCGTGAGGTCGAAATTCTTTTGCCCGAGCCCGACTCTCTCAAGATTCACGATCTCGATCTCGCTCAGAGTGACAACGAGGAACGGGGTCTCGACGAGCTCCACCAGGCAGGTCGAGCTGGGGACGATGAACGCAGAGGATTTGAAGGGCACTCCGTGAAATCCGAGCTCTCTCAGAGGCTGGTCGAACTCGAGGTCGAGGTCTCTGAACTGAGGCTGTCCCCAAAGATCGTTGACCCGGTTCACAAAGCTTTGGAACATCGTGTTGATCTTGTTCTTCCTGTCTCTTTCCCTCTGTTCCTCTTCGATCTCATCGGGGTCATACGCGGATCTCTTTGCGCTGCCCAGTGACTGAACCACGTCCATGACCTCGACGTAGAACTGCACATCCTTGGTTTTCTTGTTCCCGACCATAATGTGGTTGTGGAGATGGAAATGAAGAAGAGTGATCATCTCATTCTCCGCGGGCTGGAAAAACGCGTGCTTGATGTTTGCAAACATCACGTCCACACGCTCATCTTGCCTGGTGGTCGAAAATCGAAACCCGTTCGAATGAGCTTCGAGCGTGCCAGGCAATTTTCTTCCACGGCCGCCGAAAACCGGGCGAATCCAAAGGTCAGTCAATCTGATCGGCTTGAACCTGTTACCAGCCACCTGGAGTTTCTCCTGAGTAACAAGGGTCGCTCTCTCGGCCCTCTCGGATTCCCTGGCAACGACTTGCCGCCGAAGCGTCTTTATCTGCTGAACCACCTCGCTGATGTGCCTCGGGTCTTTCGAGCGGAACGAAACCTCTTTCAAGTATATAGAGCCCTGGTGCTTCAATGAGTTAGCATCGTGAGGAGTAAAAGCAGTCCCGGGAACACTGAAAATTATTCTGATGTAACAACTTCGATTGGTGTCTTGCTGACTGGAAACCGTCCTTATCGTTGCGACGTGAAACGGCACGATACTCCCATATATAGGCAACAGGACAGCCTCGTGTTTCTGGTCAATCTGAATCATCAAATCTCTCGGAGTAGGAACGTCGTTGACATTCTTGTACGTTGCCAGATCTGTTAATGTTTTCCCAGAAGAACCTTTGTCTCTTCCTGCTTGCTCATCACCTGCAAGTCGGCGAGCGGTTTCTTCATTTTTCTGTCTTGCAAGTTCTGCCTGATGCTGTCGGCGGAGCTCCTCTTTCGAAATCTCGTGATTATCCGATCGCAAGGTTGTCTTGGACAAAAATCCCTCTGTTGCATCAGCCTTATTTCTCTTTCTAGGCCCATCTTCTTCCTCTTCTTCTTCCTCATTAAAAGAGTACGCCACATCCTTAACAAGTTTAGAACTTTTACCTGTCACTACTTCCGTCCTGTCATTGTCAACAACAACTGTGTCTGCGAGCAACAGAGAGAACATCTGTTTCTTTGAAGGGCTGGTTTGATCCTGCAGGTTCTGAAAACCCAGACACACATTAAAAACCATGCCTGCTTTCACCAACCTGTCATTTTTCCCATTAAGATTCAGCCCAGACTCGCGAAATTCCAGACCAATTCCAGTCCCGGCAGATTTCGTCAGATTCGGAACTAACTCTGGACCCTCCGTGTTAACAACTGAAAGAGCTGCTTGATACGCATCACCAATTTTATTCCCAGGTTTCAATGCACTGATAGCCGCCTCATGTGCCTTGAGAAGGACCCCGTATGACTTGCTCTGAAGAGGATTGGCGTCAATCAGGAATGTCCGGGCAATGTTGGAGCAGTAACTCTTGTATCGAGACCCAATGGCACATATGATTACACTAGCAGAGTCATATTTAAGCAGCTCATCGTTCGTTGTAGCGCTAGGTTTGAGATCAAACTCACCGCCACTCTGGAGAATCGGAGGGTAGCAAATGTCAACATTGTCTGCCTTCAGCTTCGCACCAGCTTTGGAGGGGTCAAGTATAGCCTTCTCTGCCTCGCCCATCAAAGCAGAATGTGATACTTTCTTTTCCTCATCAATGACATTTTCAAGCTTTGGAACCACAATATTATTCATGACATTGGTGGTCAAGAAGGCAGCTTTCTTCACATTAACGAGCTCTTCCTTGTCCTTAACAGCAAACAAATCAGATAGCCCATTCGCTACATCACTAAGCTGGAAATCAGCATTCTTCAACTTATCAGCCCACAACTCTAAGAGCTTTCCTTCAGGCACTTCTCTAGCCAAGTACCCAACAACACTGGTTTCCTTACCATCTGCTTTCGACTGAGCACGTATGTCACGGAAAATGGACTCCATGAGTGCACTCCCATCATCATTCTTGGCCTTCATGTGCATCACAACTTCAGCACCAACAGCCTCCTTGGCGGGTTTCTTCACAACATCGAGCAAAGACACCTTCTTCTGGCTACATAGAAAGTGGATCTGCTTCTTCATAAAAACCATAATCGTATCAGGGAATTGATAACCCAGCAGCCAAATACTCAAAGCCGATGACTTCAAGTATCGCAGATCTTCCGATGGTGGAGGCGTTGCTGCTGCTAGGACATCAGAAGAACTCCACAACTCAGACTTGTTAGCGTTCCAGTGCGAATAGAGGGCCTTCAATCGCTCACTGAATTTACTCAAATCGATTGTATAATCACTTCCAGCACCAGCAGCCTTCCCGTTTGGAGGGTGAGGATTTCCATTGCGGTGATCGGCCATTGCAAATGATCTTTTTTTTCTGAAACCAGCCTGCACAGAAACAAAAATCATCCATCAGTAAATGACTTATTTTCTTCCGAGGCACTGCTAGTTCAGAGTTTAGATAGATAATCACGATAATAAGAAACAACTTGTTTATTCTTTAAATAAAACGCATGAGGAAATCTCCATGCCAAAATAATATACTAAATGAACAACCACGAATTTGAACTCGATTCACACACCTATCATTATTTGCAGACATGCATGACTTGCGAATTGAAATCAATAGATCCAATAACGAAATGAGGGTTCACATCACAGCTTTTCTAAGCAAATTAGGGTTTCCGAAAACCTACGGTCTGAACCGCCTCCAGTATTCAGAAAATGATAGAGCATAATTTTTTAAATAACCAAAATAAAACCCTAAATTATTTTTAAATGAAATTCTATTAATCAGGGAGAAAATGAAAACTAGGGTTTTCAAAAACACGAAGGTGAACCGACAAAAAAAAAAACTGAACAAAACACGAAATGAACACAAATAACGAGCGTTAAGACCATACACGAAAAAAATCACAAACCTCAGCTGAAATCGTTCCGCAAATATCTTCGAGCGGTAACCAATCGCGCTTCAGAATTTCACGAACGAATAACACGAGCCAGAGCGAGAGGTTCTTTGGAAAACGCAGGTACCTCGAAAAAACTCGAGGAATCGAAGCGCAAAAGTGAAGTAGAACGCGCTAGGGTCAGGCTTGCTCTGAAGCTTTTCGATTTCGAGAGAAGAAGACGAAATGGAAAAAGCTTGTAAGAGGAAATTTTTGAAGAAAAAAAATGGAAGCGAGAGTGGGAAAGAGTGTAGAAAGAAATTTTTGATTTCGAGGGCTCTAGAATATCTAGCGACTGAGTAACGCCGTTTTTTGTTATCCGAATGACGATAAGGGGCTCAAGTTTTGGGGGAAATTACGATTAGCTTGTGCGTTTTTGGGGATTTTAAAGTAGGGTTGTTTTCGGGAATCAAGTTTGTCTTAGGACAGTTGCTAAACGGCATCGTTTGAGGACTATAACGACGTCGTATGCTTTAGGCGGGGGCGGGAAATGGAATTCTATTTTATCCGGTGTGTCTGGCGGGAAAATTTTAGGAATGAAAAATAAAATTAATCAATTTTCACAATCTTCATTTTGGGAAGAAAAATTAGTATCTGCTTCTAATAAAATATTTGGGTGGAAAAACTAACTATTGTAGAGAAGTAGTAAAGGATTTTAAATTTTTATATATTATTATATAAAAGCTTTTGTTATGCAACAATTACATGTCCAAAATTAGAAAATATGATTTGCTTTAAGGTCTTCGCATTTTAAAAAATAAAAAAATAAAAAGAGAATTCATTCAAACTAAAATCCTACTAATGAACGATTTACAACGAGCTGAAAATCCACAATGGAGTGAGGATTCAAGAGCACGGTGACGCAATTTATGGAGTGAGGATTCAAGAGCACAGTGACGCGATTTATTCGATTTTTTCTCAGACCATTTTTTAAATTATGTCCCGAGTTTCGACATAAACCTCTGAATTTTGGAAATTTACACACATGGATGAACCAAGATTTGTATTTCGAGAACCTGTTCACTTCCCGTCCGGTTCCTACCGGTTCTAAGGGAAAGTGGCAGTTTTGTAAAGAATCGTGTCGGGACTCCTCCAAAATTCGATTCTCGGACGGTAACCCCGAAATTTTAAACCTTGGTTTTGAAACCCAAAGATGTTTTTCATTTGCTTGTTTATTTTCATTTATTGATAATATTGTCGTATCTCAAATTCGCATTCCATCTCAGCATATTTTTCATTATTTATTGTCATTTCGACCTTTGTGGTGTTCATTCTATTTGATATCTCACCTCATTTTTTTCATATTATTCTTATGTTTATTCCCAAAATATGTTTAGTCTCGTTAATAAATGTATACTTTTTGTTAGTATGTTTATAAAGATTTTGTATTTTAAATTTTTTTGGATTAATTACATAAGTACCCTTTTAATTTTTACACGTTTAACAAAGTGCCTCTTAAATTGTCAAATCTCATAAACGCGTATCATGAACTTCATAAATGTAGAACTAAACACGTGCACCAGTGACGGATCCAGAAAAGCTCACCGGGGGCAAATTTGAAAAAGAAATCCAAAGGAGCTAATTTACAAAAAAAAAAAAAAAAAAAAAATCAAGTGGGGCTAATTTGCAAGTTTTTAGAATAATTTAAAAATAGACCAAAAATGTAAAAAAAAAAAAAAAAAAAAAATTGAGGGGGGTCACGTGACCCTTGGACCCCATGTAAATCTATCAGTGCGTCACTATAAATTTTATACCTCATGGAATTGATGTATCTTATACTTCCATACTTGTTACTCAACCTGGCTATTGGAAGGTAATGGAAATTCCATTTCCAATAAGCTACCTTCCATTGCTTATTGGAAATGGCATTTCCATTAGGCAAATTGGTGCCTTCCATTGGTTATTGGAAATGAAATTTCCGTTAAGTTTAATGGAAATATGGATTTCCGTTAACTTCCATTAAGTAATTAAAAAAAAATAAAAAATCAAATTTAAATGGTAAATTAAAGGGACTAAACTGTTAAAATTTTAAAAGAAGGTACTAATATGTAAAATAAAAAAAGTTAAAAATTGTAAAAAATAAGAAGAATATAAAAATGGTGGGTAAAAACTAGTTAAATATTAAACAAATTAATAAAAAAAAAATAAAAAAAAAAAGTCTATACAAATATTAAGACTATTTTGGTCTTATTATAAGCTATACGTACATGAATTATATTTTGGTCTCCACTACACATCACTGCCAAAACCAAACAATTGTATTTAATAAGCTTAGTGACCCTCAGTCCAAACTCTCTCTCTCTCTGCATAACCCCTCAACGCAAACAGTCCACAACCTCTCATGGCTACTATCGGTATACCCATTTCCGCACACCCACTGCCATTTCCAACACATATCGGAACTGTGGCTGCCATTTCCGTGTTATCGGAACTCGGAAATTTCCGATGAGCATAAAGATGACCCGGAAGTCATTCCTTCCGTTTGCTTCCGAACCGATAAGCCAGCTTGACTTGTTACTAATATTATCAACGAGTATGGATTTGGAGGATATGGATTTGAGTTCTTATGATTTTCAAGTTTTTTGTAATATTATAAGTATTATTCTGATGATATGACTTTTGGGTTTTTAAGAGTGAATGCAAAAGTATAAGAGAGAGATATAAAAACAAAAGAAAATGAAAATGAGATGTTAGGCGGCAATTAAGTTAAGCGGCGAACAGAAATGAGAATTTCAATTTCTTTTTTATTATTTTGGTGTTTAAATTACAAGCGACATATCGCTTCTAAAATCAACGCGGCTTCTAAAATCAGAGTCGCTTCTAAAAGTCGTTTTTGTAGTAGTGACATGCCAATTTCATATTTGACAATGTAGGAATCAACTATGATCGTAACAATACCCCACCCTTGAAGAATCAACGTCTTCTTTGGTCTCGGCCACGTTGATCACGTACGGTTGGCGCTCCTTCTTGGGTCCAAGCTACCACTCTGTGGGCCACCACTTTGAGTGTTGGAATCTACCAAGATAGGGCTAGCTCTGTTACTAATTGATACATCCCTTCGGGTAGAACTCATCCCAAAGAGCTAGCTATTAAGGAGAGGGCAAGGATTGAAATCTCGCATCTCGCGGTCGTACCGCACTTTGAATTTTGGGGGTATCTCGTCCCGTACCGTGGTATGCCGCGGTATTTGATGAACGTTTGGGGTATCTCGTACCGCGTGGTAAATCGCATTTCGCGGGGTATACCGCAAAAAAAGGGTATTCCGCGGGGTATTTGAACAATAAATAAATTTTAAAAAAATACTTTCCCGTACCGTGGTATGCCGCGGTATTTGATGAACGTTTGGGGTATCTCGTACCGCGTGGTAAATCGCATTTCGCGGGGTATACCGCAAAAAAAGGGTATTCCGCGGGGTATTTGAACAATAAATAAATTTTAAAAAAATACTTTTCAATTTTCATGTATACAAAGAAAATTTTAACATAGAATTTTTATACATAGACATATTTCTTAAATATAAATTTAAAATCTTAGAGTATCGAACGCATAAAACACAATTCAGTCACGAAATTACAAGTAAATAAAAGTGTTTCCATTTACACTATGTACTATTATAATACAAATCCAAAACTAAATTAATTACATAAAATAAAACATACATTTGCCTTTTTTTATTTTCTTAATAATTGATAAAAAAAATTAAATGACAATTGTAGGAAAAAAAATATGCCAGATAAATAAATATATATATATATATGTTATTAAAGTTTAGTTGTATAAGGAAAAACATATATTTTTTTTGTACATAATGTATTTTTTTTACTCATATTATTATATTTAGATAGTATGTGACTATGTGTTTGACAAAGAAAAAAAAAACAAGTATATTCTCTTGTTAAAAAAACGTGTATTAGAAATAGCAACACATATTTTAGCAAAAAAAAAATAAAAAAAATAGCAACACATATATGTCTACGAGGAATTGTGTGGCACATTGCAACCCATGTTTGTATTGTTTTTGTTTTTTACTCGGTTTATTTTTTACTCAGTGTTTGACAAGTCAAAGAAAAAAAAAAAGCAAGTAACTTGTGTGTGACAACGCATATGTGTGCAAGGTGGCAGTCTATCACATTGCAAAAGAATCCCACATCGGAAGTAAAATGTACATTTTAATAATGAAACAGCTATAAATAGCTTGAGTGTGTTGGGCATTCTTATTTCAAAAATTTGGCTACATTTATTGTCATTTGGGTCTGTGACGGGCCCAAAAAACAGTTCAAATTTTTTTACTCGTGAGAAGTGCGAGATTTGAGCGAGATATTGCGAGATTTATACAATTCGCGAGAGATAAACATCTCGCTCTTGCGCCCCTGCGAGAAACGAGATCTCGCGCGAGATACCTCCATCTCGCACAAGATTTCAACCCTTGGGAGAGGGTGCCCAAGAGGTTATAAACCCACACACGAAGCCCGTACTTTAGTGATGTGAGACTCATACATGCTAATCACATATTTGACAATGTAGGAATCAACTAGGATCGTAATAGATGATGAAATTGTCTGAGGATGAGGAGTGATTTCATCATCACTTTCATATTGTTGTTAGAGATCTCGATGCCCAGTTGCTACAACATTATCTACATGGACGAGGATATTGACAAAGTTGCTGAGTTTCTAGAGCCAGAAAAAGCCGTCGATAGGCTGCCACCAATGGGCTTCCATGTTTCGCTCTTCATCAACTTCTCTAATTGCTTCTTTGGTTCTCTTAGAGTCTGGTTGTTTAACCACTTATTAGTTTCCTTTATTTTTGGATATTCTCAGGATGATGAGCGATTCTGTAAGCCTACCTCAGTTGGGAGGCTCTCCTTGTTCAAACTTCTTATTTCTCAAGTTCGTTACTATACATTTTTTAAACAATGAGAGGCATACAGTTTAAGTTGACAAGTTATAGTACAATGTCCATTTTTTTTCTCTCTTGCGGTATTATCTTACCCCTTCTTTGTTTTTAATGTTTTTTGTTCGCTCTGTTGTATAATAAAGTGTATAGTTCCCTTGATAAATAGGTACTTAAAACATGTAATGATGATTCCGCATATACAAATACAATATAGTTCTCTTAAATCACTAATCTGTTCAAATTGTTTCCAAAGGTAACTGTGGTATTTATGGAAATATTTATGTACCATTTTTTCACCTAGTATATATTACGAGAACACATATTTGATGTGTAGGTCACATATAGATAGGTGTACAGCACGATTACCCGAATGTAAATTAGATAGGTATACAAAAGCAATTCTACAAAAGTGCTCTTAACATAAATTTGACTAAACCAGTTGAATATAATATCACCAACCAACTAGTAATACTTAAGCGCATTACTGAACTAACTCAAGATTTTTCTAGACATCTCTGCTCCTTTTCTCAAAATCAGGCATAAGCTATTACACATCCAATTACGACGGCATGTATAGTTAATCAAGTAACAACTAGTCAGTGAGTGGCTTCCCAGTCTTCCGAAGGAGGACCACCTCCTCAAATTCGACACACACGCACACGCGCGCGCACACACAATTGATGCGTCCCAAAATTGTGTGTGTTTTGTTAGTTTCCCATATTCTCATATCCAGTGTGTATATACATATATAATATAGGAAAATTAGTATGAAATGACCCATTCAAACTAATTGTTTAGCAAAATAGTCATAGTTCTATTAGTTTGGTTAAATAGCCTCACTCCCAACCTCGCTTAGGTCTCGATCCTCAGCCCCGTCCCCAATCTGAGGAGCCCTAACCTCGACGAGATCGACAACTCCGACCTCCACCAGCGCTTGTCGTCATCTGCCGGAGCCACCACACTAGCATCGTCAATCTCCTCGGCGCCTCCGTCTCCATAATATATATATATATATGTTAATCGCGTTTTTGGATTAGCACTAAGAACCGTCCGTGGTTTGATCTAGGGTCGGACTATATGACCGCACGTAGATTGAGTTTGGTGAAGTTATTCTCTTCTCGTCGTGTTTGTGTTATTCGTGTTCATCGTATTCTTCAGATCTTCTAGTGTCCGGGTCTTCGGATCTTCGAGTCTCCGGGTCTTCGAATCTTCGAGTCTCCGGGTCTTCGAATCTTCCACGTTCTTCGCGCTCTTCGTTGGCTGTTCGAATCCTGGCACTTTCACCTAACCACAAGAAAACGTGAATCTAGAGGGACGCGGAGGGTTTTCCCCCGGCGCGTTCTCCGACGCTCAACATTAGTCGTGTTGTATTGTGTTTTTGGTAAACGATTTGTACTTGTCTCTATGTTTTCTAGAGAGAGAAAGTGGTGGTGTGATTTTTGTAGAGTTTTGACAAGTTGAGAGAAACTTCCCTTGTGTTGTGAATGAGTGGGGTATTTATAGGAGCCAAGAGTTTGGTGAAAAGTACTTGATTGGGTGGTAGAGATGGCCGGGTGGTCTTGACCGAGTGAAGACGACCGAGTGATCTTGGCCAAGTGAAGATGACCGGGTGATTTCGGCCGAGTGAAGATGACCGAGTGGTCTTGGCCGAGTATAGATGACCGGTTGATCTTGGCCGAGTGAAGATGACTGGGTGGTCTTGGCCGAGTGAAGATAATCGGGTGATTTTGACCGAGTGAAGATGGCCGGATGGTCTTGATCGAGTGAAGATGACCGGATGGTCTTCTTTTTTGGCCGACCGGGTGGTCATTTTTGTGGTTTTGTCTTGAAGATTTGTTAAGAAGTCTCGCTTGAAAACATTCTTTGAGAGTCTCTTTTGAAAGACATTTTATGAGTGTTGACTCGGAGCTTGGTGCATGAATTTGCTTGTGGACTTGAGCCTTGTGTATGGGCATGATGTTTCGTTTTCGTTTTTTTTTTTTTTTTGCTCTCGGGGTGTTATTTACACCGTGTGAAAATAACGGCATAACAATATATATATTAAATATCTAAAATATGGAAACAAATAAAAAAAAAAATCCAAATTCTTTTATCTTTAAAATTTATAACTCTAAAAAAAATAAATCCATCCACCGCACGCCGTTTCCTTAACAGAGTAGAGTCAGACTCCAAACCCACGGGGCAAAACATAACCCCACAAAAAATGAGATGGGCATTTGCGGCCTGGTGGGTGTGAACTTATGACCCCTTTTTTTTTTTTTTTTTTTTTTTTTTTTTTAAGTAATGTAATAAAATTGGGTTCCACAATAAAATATAAGTTCTATAATTGTATTGTTTTTTTAAAGGAATAATCTTATTGTTCGTAATCTGGGCTGGAAATCAGAACACTTAACATAATAATTTAACATTGAATGACTGATGGATAAATGAAAAGAGAATGAAAATACAAGAAAAATTACACATCAGAATCAATTTTTTTTTTTTTTTCCAAAATCAAATGTTCAAAAAATAACAGAATTGAAGTGCAAAATCAAACTTCAATGTCGCACAACAGATAAAAAATGAAGAATAAATTCGAAGCACCAGAGCCAATTTTCAAAGTTGAACAAACGTGTTTGTGGAGCAGCTGGAGCTATATAAGAGCTGAGAGGTATAATACTATAATTATCTGGAGGAGTATAATTACACTATTTTTTCATAATTTATATAACCCGGTCATTTTCAATGAATTACTTCAATTAGCAAACAAAATAGAAAATCAGTTTAATTATTTTCTCTCCTTATTTTCTTTCACTTCTTATTTTTCTGCCTCTCCTACCAAATACAGTGTCGCAGTGTGGCCGAACAAAGATGACTTTGTCTCGAATAAACTTAACTGATTAAAATGTTCCTTTCGTTAAAACTAAAATTAATAAATAATAATGAAACTTGCTTCTTTTAGGGAAAGTTCACGAAGCATTTAAGTGAAAAAAAAAACTATTAAAGCGTGTAACTGAAATACGTGTATGACATGGTCCCGGCGGGGCTCGAACCCGCGACCTTCGGCTCATAAGACCAACGCTCTAACCAACTGAGCTACGGGACCGTCACGTCAACCTTAAGCCAAAGAAATTAAGCATAATATTAATATTTGTTAACCAATCAGCGTATTTAACGAATCATTTACATTTCTTTTTTCACGTATATGCATGACGAGAATTGAGAATTCCTAATGTCTCTTTCTTTATTTTTCTTCTTCGTGATTTTTTAAGCCTAAGGTAATGTCAACAATTTTTTTTTTTTCCTGAAACCGGTAATCAGATTTTTATAACAAAAAAAATCAAGGATAACTGCAGTTTGTTCCTGCAATATATATCAATTTTTTTTTAATCATGACCTACCACACCATTGAAATACAAAATAAATAAATCCATAAACGAAAAACAGATATGGGGCCTAATTTTTCTTTTCAGAAAACCAAACATCACGCGCTATTATAAATTATGTCATTAATTTTTGAACGAGAAAAATAAATCAAGATTTGCGCTTTTGGATGAATGCCTCGAACAAAAAAAGAAGCCTAATGAAAGGGAAATCAAGTACCCGAACCAACTATTTTATTGATCCCGCGAATATAAGTGAAACAGTAAAAGAATTGAACCAAATAGCCACACCTGTTATTTTTAGCAATTTCTTACCATCCACAATAAATAAGCACTTATGGTGAGTAGTGAGTTCAACTTGATGAGCTGGTCTCATGATCGATCTGTACTCTCTCTCTCTCTCTCTCTCTCTCTCTCTCTCTCTCTCTCTCTCTCGTATGAGCTGGTTTCGTCTTAGGTCATATTCCTTGATATAGAAAGGAAACAAGTTGGAGAGGTAAATGACTGAGAGCTTTACAGTGGTTCCATGTTAAAACAGGTTTTTTGTTTATTAATAAAATTGTATATAAACTATGATAGAAAAGAATGCTTTCCATTTTCCAATGGTTCTTCTTACATGTCCCACATGGTGTGTGTGTATTATTAGGTTATTACTATTAGCGATCATAAATTCAATAGCAGTGACACAAACAAACCAACTCATTTATGGAGACTACTTATACTACCACACCACCAACGCATTATAAACTCCAACAGATGAAATATGTCCGGTAAAATATCTACAGATTGGTTATATCTGTTAAATTTTGAGGGAAGAAAAGTATAGTATCTATTCAAGTTTGATCATAACATTTGATGGATATTATATAACTAAATAATGACTTTATTTTTATATTGTAAGTGGGAAAAAACAAAAATATAAATAAATACTCACATTTGACATAATTTTGTCCTAAGGATTCTATTTTTTCCCTCAAATATTTTTCGACCAAACACAATACTGAATTTTAATTTTACTTGTATTTTTCATCATAAAATTAATGAAATCCTAAACATATATAGCATTTATGTTTGTTGGAAATATGAGCTTCATAACCGTTGATAGAACAAAGTAAGAGAGGAAAACACCCGAAGAAAATCCTAATTAATTAAATTGACATCCACAATATTCATGAAAGAGTTAGGCATACGATCTATTTGAAATTTTTGACTAACTTTCTAACATTTAAGAAATGAGAGTGGATATGAGTTTTATATTTTAATATTTGAATAATTAAGTTATAAAATTGAGGATAGTCATCTAGCTATTTTATATAGAATAATATTTCAAACTTTGGCACATGAACATTAACTTTTTGATAAATATATATATATATATATATATATATATATATATATATATATATCAGTCTCTCAATATATAAAATGTATAAGAATTTGTTGCAATTAGTAATTCCCTTAACTCTCTTTTAAAATTCTAACTAAAATTTCATTTTATATATAAAAAAAAACTCATCAGACACGCAGTAAGTTAATTAATTAAAGAGTAATAAATTTAATTGACTCTTTATTTAATTTAATTTATTATTTAGTTAATTAAGTTACTGCGGGATTGGTGAGCTATTTTTACAATAAAATAAAATTTTGGCTATTTTTTTTTTTAAATGAAATGTGAATTATTAAGATACTAGTATAATTGCCCCTAAAGTATATATGCTTAATCAAAAGTTAATTATATCTCAAACTATCACTTCGTTATTAGCTCATTCAAATAAGTCTCTGACCAATAAAAGCAATACAGTTTTAATGCTAATGACACATGTCTGCCAATGACAATGCCGATCGACTTGGCAAAAATAGTAATTAGTTAAAATTAATACGATGAAACGAGCGCGATGAGTTTCTTCATAAAATAACATAGTTAACTATGACCTCTTAAAAATATTATAAATAAAAATAACTTTTTTTCGGTCTCCTTTCCAATTCAAACTACCCTATTCAATTACGCCAGGCAATTAAGTTTATGACACTACGACAGTGCCTATATAAGAAGTAGAAGGGTCGTGACAGACCAGTACACAATCACAAAACCACACACAAAGGAAAAAAAAAAAAAAGAACCCATCTTTAGAGAGAGAAAATGGAGAGAGTTACCAAGGCATTGCTTGTCCTCACAGTAGTCACAGCTCTTCTAGTGGCTGTGTCACTGGAAGCTGTCGAAGGCGCTAGGGTTTTGAAGAGCGTTGACCAGAAGCAAGAGCAAGTTGACCATCCCGAGACTTTCTATGGAGGCATCGTTGGTGGGAGCTACCCGGGAGGGTTCTCCGGAGTTGGGTTTGGGCCCAACGGCTTCTATTCCTTCCCGGGCTCGGGCTCCGGCGCCGGTGGTGGTGCGCCCGTTTCGGGTCTCCCCGACATTTCAAGCCCACCTTCCTTGGGAGCCACAAAGCCATGAGAGAGACTTGAACGTCCTTTGTTTCAAAGAAAAAAGTGGTTTTTATTTGTTTAGTTTAAGTACGTACTTAAGTTAATGACTTAATGTTAGTCGTCGTTGGAGTTTTATCTTATTTCTTATGCGTATCTTTTCTATGTTGTGATCCTAAAATTGTAGTGAGTGTACTTTTCAGTTATCGTGGTTAATGAAATGTTGCTTTTTACTTGCCTATAGTGGTGTAGTGATGTTAATTTTTTTTGTTCCATTTTTAAGTTCAAGTACTTGGGAGAAGTTGGCTTGGTCTTTGGGGTTAAGTTACGGATTCAAAACCAAATACTAAGAATAATTATGTCTCACTCTCTCTCGTACCGGCCTGGAACAAATAAAAGGGAATTAAATCCTATAATTAAGTAGATGTACAAAGATTTTGGTTTGCCCAATTACCCACCAACCAATCTGACAGAATATAAATAGAGAAATAAGTGTGCATGGCTGGTAATGGTATTCCAAAATTAAAAGATAAAAAGAAAAAGAAAAAGAAAAAAAGGGTGTGCATGGCTAGTTAGGCAGCAAGAAGACTGGCTACGTTGTTTGTTTAGACTGAAAGCCCATGCCTTGGCCCCAAGTCATATTTTTTTTTTTTTTAAAAGAAAGGTTGTAGAGTTCCAAGCTACAATGTCATCAAAGAAATGTATTAAAGTATAGTTGGGTTTATCTTAAAATCAATTGACAATAAGATGGGTAACCCATAATCTTTATAAGGAGCACAAAAGATACATTTTTAGTCGATGTGGTACTTCTTGATACACCAACCTCATGCCCAAGATTGAACAACTGAAGCGTGAAATTTATAGGTACGGACGGTCCAACATCGATAATGGATTTGGCTCTGATACCATGTTAAAATATCATGGAGTTCCATCTTCAAACCAATTGGCAATATATATGAGTATTAACTCATGACCTTTATAAGGAGCACAAATGATACATCTCTAGTCGATGTAGGATTTCCTTATATACCCCCCTCACGCCCATGATTGAACAACTGGAGCGGGAAGTTTGTAGAAACGGGAGGCTCAACATCGAGAATGAGTTTGGCTCTAATAACATGTTAAAATATCATGAGCTTCCATCTTAAAACCAATTGGCAATATGAGAAGTAGCTCATGACCTTTACAAGGAGCACGACCTTTATAAATAGCACAAATAATACATCTCCAGTCCATGTGTGGGACTTCCTGATAAAATGAGTTTTTTTGCTAGTTTAAACATTAGCTCACACATATAAAAGCTAGCAAAAATATGGATAATATCCGCGATGATAACGCTTGCGTCGATTACCAAAACCGTTTCGCTCTTGACAAGATTGACAATCACTTCACAATTCAATTGTTCAAAATCTTTGTGAATGATCAAGGGCTTCCTTCAAACCTCGTAAAATCGGCATAGGTTCCGCCACTAAAGAACTTAAAGGCTGAACAAAAGCAACACTCTAGGCAAGAAGAACAATACCCATAGAGTTACGGAAAATACCTCCTACCTTGCACTTTGTCCCATCAAATCCAAAAGCCGCGTTGATGCTTACGACCATCACATCTCGGTTCAGTGGAGGCCAACATATGCTTTGGGGAGAAACAGGCGGTTGTTGCATCGGGTTGCCCACTCTGCCCCGAAACTCGTCGATGAATCCAGCCGCCCAATTGATAAGCTCGGTCGCAGACTCCATCAGGATATTGTGGAGCATGTTGTTGCGGCGGGACCATATGCACTCCATATCACCACTACGAATAGCTCAAATTCATGTGAAACTAAAAATGGATTTAATGTGAATAAGGAGGTCAAGAGTATATTCATTGGAGTTTTCTTTTATCATCTTCCACCATCCAAGCGCCTTCCGAACTTGAACGCTCTCTTTACACTCTCAAATAGTGTGGAAACTGGATTCCTTTCCCTTTGGACACCGGAGGCAAAAGGGGTCAATCAACATGCCTCTACGCGCGAGATTTCCAGAGGTAGGAATCCAATCTCTTATATACATATCGTCAAAAAATTTAATTCCAACGTCAAATTTTTATCGACAATGTATTTTTTATTATTTCGCTAAAAATTTAAAATTTTAGCTATTTTAATGATCAATTAGTTTCAAATAACTATTTTTATAATTTTATTTACTTTTTTTCTTAAGAAAATTATTATTTTAGGGTTGTAACAATTACAAGATCAATCGTTGATGGGCAGCTCCACCTACAACTTTAATATTTTGAAACTGTTGATATTGTTATAATTTATAACTTTTTTATGCTTAACATTTTTCATTCATCAACTTTAGATAAAACTTATAAACAATCATTGTTAACTTCTCTTATGTTCTTACATATCAAATGAAATATAATTCACATAAATCAACGCACGCTGAGTTGTTAATTATTATTAAGTATTTTACATAAAATCATTTATAGAGTCAATACAAGAGGGCTTTTCTAATCTCCAACAAACAAGCGAGTTATCAAATTACAAGAACACAGCATGAAAGAACAAACAGCCACCTGAGTCGACAAAAGCCTACAAATCGCAAACCATCGTGAAAATTGCTATAGGGGGTCACCATCATTGAACACTTATACAAGACAAACAAATTATGCATACTCGATCATCACACCAAACTTCGACCACTCGTAAGATCGTACATTGTCTTTGAAGATCTACAAAAGGAAGCGGTGACCTCGTGGTAGTTATGGAAAATACTTTCAAGCCAGTTCCCTTACCATCGTTTAGAAAAGAGACGTTGGCATCTAACTTAAGTTTTTCCAATTTGGTAGAAGACCACATCGGAGCTTGGGTATGTGGCAACTCAATCAATTTTTGGAGGTCAAAGACTTTGCATTCTAGAACTACTCACTGCACACAAAGTTCACGTTTTAAGATGCAGTCTAAGAAGTGCTTGCGGCGTCATGAAAAAATGTCGTTAATTTCCAGCCTTCTAGATTTAGTAACAAACACATGTTGTGTTGGTGAATCAAGTGGGTATCAGACACGAACAATCGCTCTGATACCACTTGTCGGTAAATCGAGCGCACATCGGACACGAACGATCGCTCCGATGCGACTCATTTGAGATGATTCCACCATATAACCATATTAATGCGGAAAAATAATTAATTACGCTGATCATAAGCTAATTAAATTATGGTTATAATTAACAAGATCTAGTTATGTTTAATTAATTTAATTCACGAGAGCATATAAGTCAAGCAACCGATATAAGAGTAAACGAGTACTTACATTGATTTTCGGTTCAGCTACAGAACGCTCCAATCCAATCGCGTACTCCTTGCATCGTCTTGATGAAGGACTCGATGTGATGATACCTTAGTCTTCCGAGACGTAATCTCCGAGACGAATAAGAAAGATGAGTGGGCACAGTCTTTATCTCACTAGATCACGAAATTAGGTGTTTCGAGATCTCGCTCTTATTTTACTAAGAATGGAAACGAATTTCCGAGGGGAAGAGAGGCAGAAGTGCTCGGCCAAGGTAGGCTAGAGAGCACGAAATTTTCATCAAATAATTGCTTAAAATTGCCTTCTAATGAACCCCTATTTATAGTAGAAAAATGAGATATTCATGGAATCTTCCAGAATATTTTATTTCCTTTTATTGTGTTCACACTGGTGGATTAAATCTAGGCCATTGGATCTCAACAAGTGAATCCTACTTTTTCTCTCATCCATCAGATCAATATCTATGGGATATTATTCTCTATTTAAATAGAGAATATATTATTTAGTGAGAGAATAAAGGAGAATATATTATTTCCCTTTTAAATATATTCTCATATATTCTCCTAAATACTTTCCTATAAATAAGGAGAAAATATAGGACAATATCTTATATTACTCTCTCTCCTTTATTTAATGAACTAAAGAGAAAATATTGGTAAATACCAACTAGAAAATTTCGAACTTGATGGCACACGGCCAAGGGAAATTTGCGCAAACCCTAGTGCCAAAAAACCAATTTCGAATTTTCCATGTGTGCAATGCCCAATTGCTTAAAACCCAATTAATCATTTATTTACTTGGTCCAACAATAAACAAATAATTAATAATTGTTTATTTACTTGATCAAACAATAAATAAACAATTCTACCATAAATATTTATTTAATTCTGCGAATACCCGTTTTCCAGAATTAATGTTGTCAATCACAATTACAGCAAGTGAGATTAATAATGATAAACATTATTATACGAAAGTTCTTATCCGTCTTTATCAGAGCCGAATCGGGGACTATGGACCTAGTAATAGAAGCTTAACAAATCCGATGAAAAAGACGAAATAGTCCTTTCTTCTTTGTCCATCGATTCGTCTAATCTTGGTCAAATAATCCACCTTGTAAGCCAAGACTGAACTCTCCTTTATACTAGAATTATATTTACTCATCGTGATGAGTGTCCACTGATATAGTCAGTTCGTGATCAAGATCCTCCAGGTTCAACCCGTGTCAAGAGAAGTCAATTTTTCCGTTATACTTCTCTTGATACATATCAGCCCTAAGCATTGTTGCTTCCCCAGCGAAAGATTCTTTCGAACGTTACTTACTTCGAAAGTGCTAGCAATCTATCGGTTCTGGAATCAACCCTTAGGTGAGTGAACATTAACCTTCTTTCAGGAAGGCTGGATTCCGTATCTGTAAATCACTTCCCACTCGAATTATGCTCTGAGAAAACTCCCAAGACATAAGCTGTGATTAGCATGAATAGCCTTTTAGCGAATGAGTCAAAGAGCCCAGTAACATAACCCAGTGTCCATGATCACTTCAGGATTTAGATCAAGTCTCACTGTGACCATCATAGTGACCTCGGTTACTGTGTCGTAACGGTCCTTAAACGACACATCTACACCAAGACCTGTCCAGGTCGTACACTTACCACAAGTGTAGAATACTCCCACATAGTGATCAGCCTTCACCTATGTGTTCCACATATATGACTTTAGATATAGCTTTCCAGGCATATATCAGTCATCGACCATGTTTTAGCATACCGCCCGAACTCAGGTGCCCATCGTGACTCAGTTAGATACGGAGGCTATGGAAGATAGTTGTTATTGATTCTAATTGTTTAGAACTCAACCCACTAATCATATAATGCTAATAAAGTAATCTTATTATCGAATTTATTAATCATTATCTTCAAGTGGGCAATATTCCCAACATGTTGATCGACTCATCATTCTCTCACGAAAAGTGCGACTGTGCTGAAACAATTGAGTCAAGACGATCTCAAAAAGTGAAGCTCTTTCAAGACTACGTCACTTAAGGATAGCGAAGAATGATGGTAGAAGTTACCACACGGTGGATACGAGCCAGAACAATGGATTCATCGGCTAGATAGAGAAGGGATATAATCATTCATCAATCACCGCATACTACTGTTACCTTACTATGAATTTTAGGACACGGCATAAGGATATCGAGAACGTCTCCAGATAATTTGTTGATGTAGGCATCAAATTCGAGAGAAAATGTCAATTGATACTTTATCTTGGTCGTTTTTTTTGTTGAGCGATCATAGTACTACATAAATTGAGTATGGGGGAGACCAAATGAAATACTAAAAATATTAGAAATATCGAAAAAAAAATTATCGGTGAAATGCATCCATGCACAAATTAGTTTTTTTAGGGAGATTATAGAAAACAAACTTAATTTTTTTATTCTTGTTTTAGGAAAAACGTATACTTGTCTAGTTTCACAAAATAACGATATTTTTCAACAAATTTTTTTTTCATGTGAGAGAATTATCTTCTTTGCTAGGTATTATAAAGATTTTAGTTTGGCATAATATTAGGAATCCTAGGGAGGAAGAAGAGTAGAAGAACAACTTGGTTTTGATACGAAAAAACTACTTGGTTAGATTCTTACTTTTTTTTGTTGGATAAAATTTTCATTTACGAATTATTAAAAAAATATAAAAGCAATTTTTAAAAAAATATTATAAAGCCATATATTAATAAAAGAAAAATATGTCTCTAAATTAATAAAAGAAAAATATAAAGCCCTAAACTAATAAAGAAAAATATAATGCCCTAAATTAATATTTAATACACCCCTAATTTACTACAATATTGCTCTTCTTCTCCTCATCGACGTCGTTTAATGTCCCGAAAACGAATTTGAACTTTTTTCTGGTTCCTTCCAACTTCCAAACGAGACTCTTCTTCTCCACATCAGTCTCATCGGAGTCAGAGCGATGATATCGTAAAGCCCAATATTCTAATTTTTATTTGTTAGCAAGACCTACGATCTCTTTGGTTTCTGTGACGAAGCTCTAAGAAACGGACAACGATTACGATTCGGCAAAGAACCGCCTCGGCGTAGCGGAGGAAAGTTGATTTGCCTGCCCAACGTTTATGTAAGAGCGACCTGATTTTTTTTTGGTTCCTCGGAGGATTTGCATGTCGGATTTATAGAATTGAAGAAGAATTTGAGCAATGTTAGGAGCGACAAAAAGGAATAAAAGAAAATGTATATTTTGCGATCATACTTATATTAATATCAAGATTCTTTAGTAAAAAAAATGGTTTCTCTTGCATTTGAAATTGTTGTTAGTTTCTGAGGATGCATTTCACAAATAACAATAATAACGCATGGGATTCGTTCTTAGGCAGTTCCATTTCTTCTGGCAAAAAAAAAAAAAAAGGAGTTCATTGCGTTGACGTCGTCACTGTTATGTATATAAATATGTATCTTTGTTTTTCCCTATTTTCGCTCCAAAGAAATGCACCATTTTTGGATACTATACTGAGTAAGTAAACCGGTTATTATAAAGAATATGGTTTGAAATTTGGAGTTTGCTGTCAATTTTAATCATCGTAAAATATATATATATATATATATATATATATATATATATATATATATAAATATAGGGTTTGCTTGCTTTTTCTTATGTTCTCTGATAATTTGATGTTTTATTTGCTTCAGTGGTTAGCAAAAGATGGACGACAGCTGTGCAGTTTGTGCGGAGCCGCTGCAATGGGTTGCGTATGGACCCTGTGGCCACCGCGAGGTCTGCTCAACCTGCGTCGTTCGGCTGCGTTTCATCTGCGAAGATCGTCATTGCTGTTTGTGCAAGAGCGACTCTCGAATCATCTTCATCACCAAGGTTATCTTCTCTACTATTCGTCTGTTTCTGATTACGTGCAAGCATTGTGTTTTAGATGAGTTATGAAATGCCAAGAATTGATTTTTGTTATGTTTGTTGTCCATCACGTGTTCCGATTTCATTCAAGTGAAATATTCTAGGCTTCGAGTTGCTACTTTATTCAAACACTTATATTGCTTATAAACGCCATTCACTTGTTTGGACATTTTCTTTTGTTTCTTGATCATCATGTGCTCTGATTTCATCAAGAGAATTGCTTCTAGGCTTTGGGGGGGTTGTTTTATTACGACGCTTTTTATTGCTTAAACCCCGATTCACTTATATGAATTTTTTTTTTTATTTTGGTTTTTTTTTTTTTTTTTTTTTTTTTTTTTTTTTAAATTTTCTTGCCCATCATGTGTTCTGAAATCATTAACGCGAATTTTTTCCAGGCTTTGGGAGATTACACGAGAATGATAAACGACTTTACAATTTTTCCAACTGATCCAAGAGAGGGTCAAGTGGGAACGTATTGGTATCACGAAGGAACACAGTCGTATTTTGACGATGTCGATCAATACAAGATGGTAAAGGCCATGTGCAGGTTGTCTTGTAGTGCTTGCAATAAGAGAAATGAATGGAGTGAAGGGATGAGAGGGAAAGGGGACTATATGAATGTCGAGCTTCTGAAGAGCCACTTGGCTCAGCGACATAGGCTATCAATGTGCAATTTGTGCTTGGAAGGTAGGAAGGTGAGATTGGTTTGAACTGTACTGTTCTTTATTCGTTCTTTTCGATTCACGTAGCTATCTGGTATACGCAGAAACAACATTAAGGCATATAATTATATGCTGTTGATACACACGATCAACCTCTCTCCTTTAATTTGTTTGGAAAGAGTGGTCGCGGTAGAGCCCGAAACCATTCAAAAAGTGCTATCCTGGTTTTTTTTATTTCTCCCTTCATAAACTGTATTGTGTGTTTAACGTCAAATTATTTTGACAGGTTTTCATATGTGAGCAAAAGTTGTATACAAAAGCACAACTTGATCAGCACATTAAGACTGGTGACTCGGAGGTTGATGGTAGTGAAACGGAAAGAGGAGGATTTATGGGACATCCCATATGTCAATTTTGCGATATGCCTTATTATGGAGAAAATGAGCTCTACTCCCATATGCAAACGGGGCATTATATGTGTCATATATGCCAAAAGTAAGTGCTGGATTTGTGTTATGTACAATTACAAAGTTGTTTTTCATTTGTATGGAATCACTTTTCCCTGCTTCATAATTATATTGGTTTTTTAAATGCAGGCAACATCCAGGAAAGTACGAATATTACAAAAACTATGATGACTTGGAGGCCAGTATTTGTCTCTCCCCCATTTTCTGGCTTCCATTTGATCATTTTATTTGACCTTTCATAGCTGACCTTAATTGTTCATGTTGCAGATCCATTTTCGTCAAGCTCATTTCTTGTGCGAAGACGGGGATTGCTTGGAAAAGAAGTTTGTTGTCTTTACAAACGAATCCGAGATGAAGGTAATTGAAAGTTGACATGTTCGTGTAATAGCATGTCTTTTCCCAACCCTTTCTTCTCTATGCAAAGGTGATCTTGTTCTGTCATGTCAGTATTTTGTGCCTCATGGGGCTTGAAACTCTCGCAGAGACATAATGCCCTGGAACATGGTGGAAAAATGTCCCGCGCCCAGCGCAGTGCTGCTCTTCAGGTTATTACGACGCTTAAATTTTAGTTGTTTTTGATCTGTTGCTGTGCCTGTTGTATTCACTTATACATGTATTCCAGATACCAGTAAGCTTCCAATTTCGGCAACCCAGTCATCAAGATCGCCGAAGAGGACGTAGGTTCAATTCTGATTCAACTACTGACCAGTTTTCTCAGGAGTCCCGTGATAATCCTGGGACGTCCGATCCGCCGAGTTTTGGAGCCACTTTACCTAATGCTCGAGCGATTTCCAGTCACAGAGACACCCAAACTCGTTCTTTCGGATCAGCCGGTTCGTTTGAGTTGTTAACTGTATTGGAAGGTGAGTCATCTTCAGTGCACCCTCATGATATAAGACCCAGCTCGAGTACTTCCGCCTCATTGGAAGCATCATCGTTTCCTCCACTACCTGCTGCTCCAAGTAAAAATAAAAAGAAAAACAAAAATGTTGTTGGAGGATTGAGCGGGAACGCTCCGGTGAGTCGGCTTCATCATCAGAACAATCGCAACATTTCTCAGGCTTGGTCGACACCGCATGGTCCACCAAAGTCGTTAGTTCAAAGCTTCCCTCAACTACGTCCGGTTTCAAATTCTGGGCTTTTGTCATCATCATCATCTAGTTCTTCAGGTGTTCATCAGATTAGGTACACAACGAGGAACACGAATTCCTCTTCTTCTTCTTCTTCTTCGTCAAACTCGAAGACTATCTCAGTTGTTCAGACCAAACCTCACGAAGCTTCGCCTTCGACCGCTGCTAGCTCATCAAGAAAATTACCCAACCTTTTAGGCAAAGGAGGGTCTTTCGAGGACCCTGTTTTGGCTGCTCGGACTGGAAAACCCGCCACAGGTAGTCAGGTTTCTCAGAAGTCCGAAGATGTTAAAGCTGCCAACAAGTCTCTCGTGGAAAGAGTCCATCTAGCTCTGGCATATGATGAAAATAGCTACGCCTCTTTCAAAGAAATATCTTCGCAGTTCAGGCACGGGGTAATCAGTACGGAGGAATACCTTGCCTGGGTCTGCCAGTTTGGCTTGTCGCATCTCGTTCTCGAGCTAGCTAAGCTTTGCCCTGATCTGGATAAACGGAGAGAGCTCATCGAGACTTTCAAGTTCAACACAGGGAACCCCATTTTGAACGAAAACGATTCTGGCAACGGGAGTTCCCGGTCAAAGAACCAGAGAAGCTCAAAGAAAGGGAAAGAGAAATGCGAAGATAACGAGGGTGCTTCGGTCGATAGCGTTGTTTCTGGAATAAAGGGTTTGAAATCAAACGGCACGTGCATTTTGGACCGTACGGATGGGCTGTTGAACAACGCTCACAAATCTGCGAAAGGAAAAGCAAAAGCTGTCGCCGAGGAAAACAAGAGGGACTTGGATTCTCAATCAACTGAGTGGCAAGGCTTGAACAAGAGTTCAGGGACCAGCGGAGGAGGCAACATGCCACCGCCGAAGGTGTCGAAATTCCTCAAAAACCGTCTGGGTGACGCTGCAGCCACGTCATTGCGTTCGGAACTGAACAAAGAAGACAAAGACCCGCCTGAAGTGTTGCCCGTTTCTGGAGCTTGGCAGAACGGTGGTGGCCGAAAACTCGTGGAGATGACACAAAAAGACCGGAGAAAACGGTAAGCCTGTAATGTTTTTTTTTTTTTTTTTGGGTATAAGATCATAGTAGCCGATTCTTTTTGCTCGCTATGGTTTGTGGCTAGTTTTTGGCCTTTTTGTGGTTAAATTAGCTTTGTTTTGGTTGCATATATCAAAGACGTGGGACGAATCGATGAAGTTTTCGCCGTCATTTCCTTACGACTTACTTTTGTTTTGTTTGCTGTCTCTCTGGGTACCCATACAACTTTGAAACTAACGAATTTATTTGTGTATTTTCTTTTCATGTAAATAATTCCCCAAATTCCAATTTATGAAGCTAGGAACGAGTGAGACTTATCAGTGTTAGAACACATAATTTTAACTTTAAATACAAGATAATAGGCTTTAATCAATTTAATTTAAAGAATGCCAGATTTTTTAAATTTTTTAGTTACCATATTTATTATAATTTAATATTGTTTAAAATAATGTAATCGGAAAATCGTCAAATATATGAATAAAATTGATACTTTTGGAATTGGATAATTTACAAGAATCCCCCCTGAACTCTTACTCGAATAACGAAGTGCACCCTCAACTCGGATTTTCAACAAAAACTACCTTGAACTCTTGTTCTGTTAACGCGTTGCCCCTTCTGTTAATTTTTTTCCGTTAATATCCAATTTTTGAGCACGTTTTAGTCACATGTTACCTCAATTGAGGGTAGAATAGTATTTTTAGTATATTGAATTAATTTTTAATTTTTTTTCTATATAAAATCTCTCTCTCTCTCTCTCTCTCTCTCTCTCTCCTCTTTCTTCTTGTCTTCTTCTTCTCCTCCCGCGACCGATACACACCTGCAACAAAAGGAAAAAAAATTGCTACCATAAATAATCATCACCATAGAGGAGGCAGTTCCAGGCCATCAGGTAGTACGACGCCGACACGGAGAACCCCACCGCCGCCATGGCCGCCCACGCCAGCAGCGCCGCCAGAGCTCAGGTGGTCCACCTCGTGAGGTGGGTCAACTCCGTGGTCAGGGAAGAGTGGACCGCCGAGGTGTTCGACGTCGAGCTCCTCAGGTACCCAAACATCGAGGAAGAGATGGTCGAGATGTTGCAGCTCGGGATGAGCTGCGTTCTGAAAGTGCCCAGAGGAAGAGAAGAAGAAGACGAGGACTCTGAGCCTATCGAATTAATTTATTTTCTTTGGGAACCAGAGGACTCTGAGCCTATCGAATTCGAGCTCTCTGTGATTTCCTCGCGAGCGAGACTGAAATTAGGGTTCCGACATTTTTATCGCTTTCGAGTTCGAGAGGAAGAACCATGGGCGAGGTGGTTCTGAGCAGCGACAGAGTGGAAAAGAGCGAGGCAGAGAAAGCTAACAGCAGAGCAGAGTTCTCGACGGCGACGAAGAACGACGCCATGACGATTTGGGAGAGGTTTCTGCCGAAGATGAAGATGAGAGTCTTGCTCGTCGAAGCCGACGATCCCACTCGGCATATTATCACCGCGCTTCTCAGGAAATGCAGCTACAGAGGTTTGGTTTGTTCTTTCTGGTAGTTGAATAAGAATTGAAAGTGTAGTTGATTTAAGAAAGACTCATGTAGCGTACATTCAATCGATGAGAAGCACTGGAGGGTTGAGAATTCGAATTTTGGGGGTTTGATGATTCTGAAACATGTTAGATATTTTGGATTGATTTTCTAGCTCGGATTTGCGACTGGAACTGATTTCCTTAAGGTCTCGAGGTGATGGTGATGATTATTTATGGTAGCAATTTTTTTTCCTTTTGTTGCAGGTGTGTATCGGTCGCGGGAGGAGAAGAAGAAGACAAGAAGAAAGAGGAGAGAGAGAGAGAGAGAGAGAGAGAGAGAGAGAGAGAGAGAGAGAGAGAGATTTTATATAGAAAAAAAATTAAAAATTAATTCAATATACTAAAAATACTATTCTACCCTCAATTGAGGTAACATGTGACTAAAACGTGCTAAAAAATTGGATGTTAACGGAAAAAAATTAACAGAAGGGGCAACGCGTTAACAGAACAAGAGTTCAGGGTAGTTTTTGTTGAAAATCCGAGTCGAAGGTGCACTTCGTTATTCGAGTAAGAGTTCAGGGGAGATTCTTGTAAATTATCCTTTGGAATTTTATAAACTAGTCGGTATTTTTTGGATTAAATTGATAAATAATACAAACGCCAAAAGAAACTGAAGTGTAAGAGTTAACATAATGTACGAGATTGCTCGTTGACAAAAATCTTGAGAAGGGCAGTATCTACAAAGTAAAAAGCAAGTGAGAAAGAATTATCTTTTCTGGAAGTTCATCGATCTGATACAGAACGCAAAAACTGACGCGTACGCGATTGGGAACGCGATTAGAACCACGGCAACAACAGGCAGTCGGTCGCGGTCGAACCCGAAATAGTCTTTCAAGAATAAATTCACATTTTGAAGTTGGCCAAAGATTTCAACTTCCTTGTCAATGTCTCCATATTGTGAGGTCAACATGCCGTTCAGAGACCAAGACGTCGGAGTGAGATAGTACAGCCATATCCACCACTTTGGAACTTGCTGAAAATACACACATGGATTATAATGACATCTTTTCTTTTGGGGTTAAGAATGAAGGTTTTTGATGAGTTTCTAAGCTTACCGGTTTAGGAATCAGAAAGCCAGCAAAGAGATTGAACAATGTGTAGAACACGGAGGACATAATCGCGGCAATGATGAAGTTTGGGGTCAAAGACACAAGCATCATTCCAAGGTAATTGAAGTACAGCAGGGCTGTGAAGATGGAATAAAAGTACCAGAAAATCTTGTACGCCGATCCGTAGTACCCGATCATCGGATACGATATGACAAGGAAAAGCACAGACTCGGCGAAGAGATACGGGATTTCAACTGCCACCTATGAAAGTATTCCAAGAAAAAGAAGACTAAATCGCATTCCAACTGTGATGATGCCAAGTGTTGTTTTTCTGTCATAGGAAGGAAAAATGTACCTGGGAAAGTGAAAAAGCCCATGAAGAGTACATCCCCGAAAACTTTTCTCTGTACATAACATTTCGCTCGGTAGCAACGCGTTCTAGCACGGTTGAGCAGTTATTGATGCCCAAGAAGATCACAGATGTATACATTGAACCAAAGACGTTGAACAAGCTCTGCTGGTTTGTTCTGTAACAACATGGGTTGATTCAGAAGAATGCCTTTTTAAACCGTGACAAAAAAAAAAAAAAAGAGAGGAGTCTTTTACATATTGTTTCCTTGGTCCCAAAACAGTGCACCAAAAATCAGCCCCGAGACGAACGTATGAAAGATCCGCATCAAGTTGTACGAAGGGCTACGCCAATAAGACAAGTGCTGTTTCCACAGGCAAGACTTGAACTGTCCCCATGAGTTTTGTGAGAATTGAGTCTGGAAATGAAGGTCTCTCGAGCCCGGCGGAGGAGAGCTCAGTTGCTTCACAACTTGCTTGTTGTTCCTGTGGTGGGAACATAATAATACAATCTAGTTTTGAGTAATCTCTTACTGGGGTTTTATTAAGAGCTAGGGCTGGATTGTACTAACTTACTCATATAATGCAGATTCCGTGTATATTTTAGCGAAATCTACACCGAGTCTGGCTTCTTCGGATGTTGATGTCACTTCTAACATCCATGTCGCCGGATTATAATTATTCTTGATCTTCGGAACTCCAGGGGTGGCCTGAGAGTGAAAGACACGAGAAGATATGAAATATAAGAATTCTGTTACTTGTCCGTTAAGTAACAAAAAATATGTGACTGACCTCAAAGTATTCTATGACTCTACTCGAGTGCTTTCCGAGCGGTCCAGAGTATATCATCTGTCCTCCGGTCTTCAGCAGAACTAGCTGCACGTTCGGATCAAAGCACAAATAAATAAATATGTGACTAGCAGTTTGAAAGCACATATCTCTTACCTCATCGAACGATTCGAATATGTCGATACTGGGTTGGTGGATGGTGCAAACTATTGTTCTCCCGGTATCGGCGATGTTCTTCACTGCTCTCATCACAATCGCCGCTGACCTGGCATCCAAACCGGACGTGGGTTCATCCATGAAGATGATCGAGGGGTTTGAAACAAGCTCGACCGCGATCGTGAGTCGTTTTCTCTGCTCGTTTGAGAGACCACTCGTTCCGGGTACGCCCACCAAGGCGTCCTTTATCCCATCAAGCTCGATGGTCTCGAGGACTTCGTTCACAAATTTCTGGTGCACAATTTGTAACTTATAGCGCAAGGAATCCAGTAAAGGTAAAAAAGAAAGAAGAAAACAAGCAGTGTCTAAGTAGATTTCGTACGGATTTAGTCTTTGAGTCGATCTGAGAATCGAGACGAAGCCACGCGGAGAAAATGACGGATTCTTCGACTGTGATTTGAGGAGAGTGAATGTCGCTTTGCTCGCAGTAACCCGATATTCGAGCGAATGTCTCTTGGTTTTTGGGATACCCGCCGATTTTGATATCTCCGTCGATGTAACCAATGGTTTTTCTTCCGGAAAGAACGTCGAGAAGGGTGGTTTTCCCGGCCCCGCTGACGCCCATCAAGGCCGTGAGAATTCCAGGCCTGAACGAGCCCGTGATATCAGCTAGAAGTTGGAGTTTTTTCTCCGTGAACCCATGTTCCCTCATTTCCTAGAGAGAAAAAATATATAAATTGGAAGTCCAAAAAGATTGTTGATTTCTTGGTCCTAAAGACCATATAACCAAATCATATCAAAATGTTTAAACATGGAAATATGGAAAAGATTACCAAAGTAGTGTCAACAAAGTATTGCACATCTTGAAAAACCACTGTTAAGGGGGTGAAAGGTAAAACCACCTTTCCTGTTGATCAAAGTAAGATAAATGTAAATAAAAAGAAAATTGAAGAACAAGCAGAGAGCTGAAAGTAATTTTGAGTGGCTATTAATATATATAACGGTACCTTTTTGTGTGTCTGTTGTTTGAACTCTGGGATTTCCTTTCTGATCATTGGAATGATTGTGGGAACTTTCAGTTTTTTGGAGTTTGGCGAGCTTTTCGTGGGAGATGATGGCCCCGGATGATGATCCCGGAGCTGAAAATGTGTAAAATCACATTGAATGAAAAGAAAACACATGATTTAGCTTCTTTAGTCGAAGTGAGAAAAAAAAGGGGATTGCTTACACTTTAAGAAACCCAAGGCTAATACATATCCTATGTTGAAGAGTAATGTGAAACCACATATGGCAGCGATCGATATCCAGTAATGATGTTCGTCAAAGTCCAGTCCGCGGCTCTCGAGCACTGTTTGTCCAACCGTTATATTCGTTGACATCATCTACGAAGCAATAGTTGACGAAAATTACTCGATTGCTTGTATAGCAAGAAACAAAGAAGGAAATGAATGAAAGAGAATCGTCACCTTTTGCCATCGTGGTGCACGAAATTCGTTGACAGTGAGGCCTATTTCCCCGTACGATAGAGGTGAAATCCAGAAACCCCACTTCAACCAGACCGGCATAGCGGCTGTGTATCATTACACAAGGCATAATAGTCTTGAAATTCAATGATCATTCATTTAAAAAAAAAAAAAACTTGAAAGAGGGGTTAAAAGTTTGGATAAATGGAGTTACATGGCGTGATAACGAAGCCAGAGAAGACCATCACGAACAATATGGCGAAACTCCCGACCGTCATGGCGTTATGATGAAACACAGAGGCCAGGAACCGGAACATGGACAGTGACGATAAGTGAATGACAAAAAGCATAAATAAATGCCGAAAAAACCTAAACATAAACAAAAAACCCACGAAAAGTATCATCAATTGGAAGATCAGAAACATAAAAATCTCTTCTATTATGGAAAATATTTCAGTGTTACACCACACCTTTGGGCTTCAGGACTGTATCCAATGACGTAGTAAGTGAGGCAAGTCCAAACCACGGCCTCCAAAATCGAAAGAGGAATCTTCAAAAGGGTTGAGGGGATCGCGTAAGCCCAAGCGGGGTAGAACCGTAATTCCTTCTGTTTGTAGAAGATCTCAAGCCGCTGCATGGTCATGGAGAGCTCGGGGATTCCGTCAACGAGAAGGAGAACCAGAGCGTAGAAGAGAGCGCCCATGAAGTAGTTGGAGTGAAGAACATCGATTTCCATTTTTGTCCGCAGAAAGACAGTCATCGTAATCACCGCAACGATTATGAGCTGAAAGGAAAGGGAGATCAGGGCCTGAAAAATCAAGCCAAACCGGAAATGAAAAATTAAACGAGATTGTTTCCAAACCTGAACGGTTTTGAACACGTAGATGAAGGAGTTTCTCTTCATGAGAAGAAGCTCCCGCGAAGTGCAGGCTCGGAGTAGTTCCCATTTGGATAGAGAGTACTTATTATTATTAGTGAAGAAGGAGAGATCATGATCTTTGAGGCTTTGAGACCCATTGAACGGCTCCGAAAGCTCGTCCTCTAGCTTCTTCCCGAACCGAGACTCCTTGAACCTCCTCGAGAATTCGTCAACCGACACGTATCGGTAATCACTCTCCCTCGATCCCCAATACTGCGCTTGATCTTTCTTCGAGATAACCTGCGACGACAACAAATAAAAAAAAGTCATACGGAGTTTTCGGACACCAAAAGCGAAAAGAAAAAAAAAAAAAATCGAGACTCGCCTCTTGAAGGAAATCGGCGATTCCTTTCCTTTTGGGACACTTGAATCCGCAACAGCCCTCGAAAAAGTCGAGAGCTTGATCACGAGGGCCGTGGTACACGATCTTCCCCGCGGACATGAGGACGAGGTCGTCGAAGAGCTCGAAGGTCTCGGGAGGAGGTTGGAGGAGAGAGACGAGGACGGTGGAGTCTGTGATTTTGACGAGGTGTCGAAGGCAAGCCACGATCTGAAACGCGGTCGAGCTGTCCAATCCGTTGGTGATCTCGTCCATCAGCAGAGCTTTCGCGGGCCCCACAATCATCTCGGCCGTGGTCAGCCTCTTCTTCTGTCCCCCCGATATCCCTCTCAGCATCGCATCTCCGACCATCGTGTCAGCGCAAATGTCCAGCCCCAGGATCTGAGCTGTGACACGTCAGCACCGAGAAAATACATGAGACAAAAGTTCGGAGAGAATAAACCTTGAGAATGTAGTCTGTTTGAAGAGTTCTCTTTAGTCCTTGAACGGAAATCGCCTGCCAAAGAAACAAACTGTTCGTCATTCGAAATCTCCGTAGGAGGTTTCTTGAAGAAGAAGTTACCTTCATGTAGGTATCGATATCGGGGTCAGGAACGATCCCGGCCTCTTTCTCTCTTCTACTGACCTCAGCCATGATTTCTTGGGGGAGAAGAAACGAATTACATCAATATCAAAAGCTTATCCTTCAATTAGTTTTTATTTTTTTAAATTTATTTAAAAAGAAAAGTACCGGCTCGGGTTCCGACGCCTTGGCAGCGGGCTGAGAAGTCCAAGGTCTCTCTCACAGTCATTTCGGGGATGTGAGAGTCGAACTGACTTATGTACGAAGACGTTTTCTGTGGGACCATATCGTCCAATTTGTGTCCGTTGTAAGTGATCTCTCCGTTCAGCTATTGTTTTTTACGAGCGAAAAGAAATTGTCATTATTAAAGAAATTGTGGATTCTTGATGTTGATTATGATGATACCTGGAGAGATGGGTCTAGATTCCCCGATAGAGCTTTTAGAAGCGACGTTTTTCCACATCCCGGCGGGCCTAGAAGGAGAGTTAACCTGAATCCGAATTATCACACTTTATTATTTTGAATCTAAATGTTAAAAATACTATGATCTTGTCGTATGGGTCACTTTTTAGTTACTTATTGTTTCCGATATGAAGGACCGTATTTTTTTTTGTTGAATTGGTAACAAGTTCTTATTGTAGAACTTATTAAGTTGTGGATTTTTTTTTATTAATATTTCAAACTAAAGGTAGAAAAGGGAATGGCAGAGTTTTAATACAGAGCATAGAGTGTAGTAGTAAGGTGAACCTCGTCAATTTTGTGAAAGAAAAAAAGAGATTAGTTGTTATATGAAATCTTGATTTAATTTAATTTAATTTTTTTGAGCTCAGAATATTGATTTTAATTTGTATGTCACAAGTCAGTCGTAGCAAAAAAGTCCATGGTCAAAGGATATGGTGGGCAAACTATATATATATATATATATATATATATATATATATATATATATATATATATATATATATACTTATACTTTCATAATGTTAAAAATTAATCTCTTAATCAATACGACTTTGGTGAATAAAAGTAGATATTCTATCGATTCTGGCTAATATATATACACTATAATATTAATTTATATACGTTAATTATACTTTAAATTGGTATATTTTCCGTATAATAACGGTAGTAATAATAATAACAATAATTATAATTATTATAAATTAACAATGAAAATTTAAAATTTAATCGGTTATATTTTACTCTAAAATAGTATACATGGGGAAACACAGACCAAATAAATATTTAAAAGTTCACATAGGCTTTGTTGCTAATTTTTTGTGAATTTGTATTATTATTAAAGTGTAAGTATGAGTCAATTTGATAATCTAGATATATACAACACTGAACTAAAGTAATTTATATTTTTTTGTACATTAGGTAGCCCCCCCTTACGTCTACCTAACTTTGTGCCTATACATTTGCATTAACAGGCAAACTATATATCAATTATCGTTTATAATTTTATTCATAGTCACCAATCAAACTTACATGCTGTTGGAATAATGGACATATGTTTATAAATGCTATTTGGCACGACTCACTACTTTGAACTATCCATTCAAGTGTTGACACGTGGACAAATTCCACGTGTCAACACTTGAATGGATAGTTCAAAGTAGTGAGTCGTGCTGTAAAGCATTTCTGTAGTTATATAGATTGAATTGATTCAGAGTCAAATAGTATTGCCACCTTGCTCAAAAAAAAAAAAAAAAAACATTGCCACCCAAAGCGTAGATGGCATTAATTGGCAATAATGAACCAGTCTTGATATATTTATTTACTTGTAATAATAATAATAAAAAATAGAAGAAGAAGAAGAAGAAAAGAGTAATTAGACTACCTCCCAGGTTTTATGACACCACTAACATCGCTAAATACGCTTATCTTGGCTTTACCCGATCCTAGGCCTGATATCCTTGCAAAGTCCTGTAAAATTATAGTATAATATAAAATAAACCAATGTAAGCACGTCCAAAAAAAAAAAAAAACATGATTGCTACTAGATTGGTATTATACTATTATTACATTATTTTTTTTGTTTGACTTACGGAAATAATGCTTGTGAGAGAGTTCCAAAGAGTTGGCAAGGGCTTTCCATGGACAACCTTGCACTCAGCTTCCACTCCCAAATTCTTATACCTCACCTCTACTCTCGGCAATTTCACTCCAACTCTGAATTAAATTAAAAAAAAAAATACTCATCATCAAAATTAGATTATAGAACAAAAACCATATATATACATGTGTAATATATGTATTTATTAATATTACTTGTCTATTCGGCCTCTGATCTTGCGCAACAACTTGAGGTTATCACTCTCAATGTGCCTGATCATCTTCTCAACGAAGACGTGCCTTTCTTGCGGCCCAAGCTTCGTCACGTCAACGACTCTTTTCGCTTGGTCGTCTTCGCCGTCAAGCAGAGAAGATCTCAGCCGTTGAAAGGTGGGCAGCCTCTCGATCTGGGCCCACCGAAGAATATCTTCTTCACTGAACTCTTTTTCTTCTTCTTCTTCTTCTTCTTCATCGGCATCATCGTTATGATTCTTGCTATTATTGCTTCTGAAACTCGAACTCAGGCGCCGGAAAGACGATCTCAGACTCTTTCCGATCCCGGCGAGCTCGATCCTCAGCGACTCCACGTCGCTAGTGCCTATCATTTGTGCCATGTTTTGCTAAATATTCAAACCTAACACTTCATGGCAAGAACACATATATGATGAAAAAGTGCTTGAATTATATATGTTTTGTTTTGTTTTGTCTTGGCAGACTTTAAAACCAATGAAAATGGGAGTTATATAGGGTATCATTACATTAGGTGTTTTTTTGTTTGTTGACCAAGGTATCATTAGATTAATTAATTTTTTTTTTTTTTTATGTGATCACAGCCATTTGGTATATGTATAAAATAACGCTTCATTATTTTATAGTGTTGTATATTTATTTCACATGCACACACACGTGTGCCTGGATATATGTGATGCTGATCATGTGTATAGTGACAAATAACTTGAATCTATGTTTCTCTTAATATACAAATATAAAGAGTGCTCTAATCAAGGTTTTGATATGGTCTAAATTTAAATTTTATGTGGAAACGTATAATTTTCTCCTATTTTATTATTGAAAACTTCAATACTTTTTAAAAATTAATTGAGATTTCAAATTACTGAAAAAAATTTGGAGATACAATTTTCTGATACGTCATTACGTCCAAGATTATTCCTTCCAAATTTAAGAGAAAAATCGGTAGAAAACTAACAACCTGGGAATTTTGTAAAATTTTCTTTTGATTATTATTTATATGTTGCTAATAATAATATACGTGTCAAGATACGTCCAATAATGAGAATTTAGTACCTAATTCGTGTTTATTATAGTGATAAATATTATTTTTGAGCTGAACTTCAACATGGATCGTGTCGGAGACGGTTTGATTCGGTGATTATGGATTGGATTTCTTGGAACAATATGTCTGGACTGAAAAATTACAAGGGTTTTTTATAAAGCAAAAGAAAGAAGAAATGAAAAGAAAAATCAGAGAAGGTGATAAGAGAAACCAGAAGAGAGAAGGAAAGAAAAGAAAAAGAAGAAAGGGGGATGTAAGAAAAAAAAAACCATGCAAGAAAAAAAAAAGGAAGAGGGAGAGAGAGAGATCAGGTAGTTAAGTGTATATCGCCGAAAATATTAAATATTTATGTCGCAATTTTTTTACCAACGACTAAAATTTTCACAGAAACCATATTTTGATTGAGATCGCATTTTTAAATTTCTTTTGTTTTTTCAAAATTTCTCTCTGACAGCGCGAGGAAACTTTAAAATCAAACAATAAAAATTGATGAAGTAAGAGAGTACGTCACCAAATACCTTGAACCAGAAGGCGTTGAATATTGAATATGCACTACAATAAGCAAGCATATAATTTTGTTATAAAATTAAGAGAATCAGGAAAGTGTAGAATATATATATATATATATATATATATATATATATATATATATATATATATATATTGTACTGACAGAACTTGAGATTAATAAATAATGCAGATAAGCCTTTGGTCGTTCATTACTCTCCTGGAAAGAATTTACGCAATATTTTATTCTTCACTACTACTCCATTTGGTTAGATATTATTTTCGGGAAAAAAAATGTTAAAAATAGTTTGAAACGCATGAATTTTACAATCCGAAAAGAAGACGTACGTCAAAACACTCCTACATATATTTTAAATTAAATGATATAAACTGTCCTTAAATTATTCCCAACAAATTACTTCTGAATTTAAACCTCTATTCAGATTGACGCCGCCCTCTTCTCTAGAGACCTCTGAAGTTTAGTTCTTTTTTTTAAAGTTTTTTTTATTAGGTTTCTTTTTTTGTTCCTGCGGATGGTTTTTTGTTTCTCCATAGTTTCTTTACCACCGCCGTTACGGACTGTGATTTTTAAGGAGAATTATTTTTTAATAATTTGAGTGTATTTTATAAATGAGTAATTTGGCTAGTGTTAAAGTGAATGCTAACTAAGACTCGTCCACTCAGCGGCGAATCCATGATTTTATTTCAAGAAGGTATAAATGGTGAGAAAGTTTTGAAGGGGTTATTTATAAAAAAAAATATAAATTTGGACTAAAAATTTAAATATTGTTAGTAAAATTTACAATTTTAAAAAATTGAGAGGGACATTTGCCCTCCTAGACCTTCACGCGACGGGCTAACAAGGCCGGCCCAAAGTACTAAGGGACCTTAGGCAAAAATAAAATTTGAGGCCTTTATTTTAAAAACATATAAAAAAAGTGGGTCTTATACATAATAATTTTTATTTTTGAGGCCTTTTTTAAAAAAAAATTAGAGCTTTTTTAGATTAATTTTTCACTAAAAATTTGAGGCCTTAGGCCATGGCCTAAATGGCCAAAGGGTAAGGCCGGCCCTGCGGGCTAATATCTGAATTTCACTAAACTTATGGCTTAGTTATTTATTTTAATGCAAATTAGCATGCACATAATACGTGATCAAGGTTTAGGATAAAAATTAAATATCATCGAGTTACATAATTATGTAAAAAATAAATTATAAGGAGGGATCGCCATGGTTCTCTACTAGTGTCGCTGATAACTTGTTTGTAAAATATCTGAAATTACTGGTTATTAACATCATCTTTCATGCACATGTTATATTTTATTAAAATAAACAAAATGTTTGGAAAATAATGGTTTTTGGTGCCGAAATGCAGTTCAAAACGTTAACACGCAGCAAGCAAATGTTAAGGGAACACAGAGTTAATTTTTTTATTTTATGACTCATGTATGTTTTTTCCGGAACACAATACCATTAAGTAAAACAATTTATTTGTCTAGGTTTACGCTTGCTGTTATCAATCTATGCTGATGTTTTCTCTCTTCACGAAATATAGATTATATATATTTGACGACGACTCTGGCAACTGTGCTAATTAGTTATGTTGACAATATCAGCTACAAATATATTATAGCAGTTCGTTGACTTCATTATAACATGGAAAATAGCAATTTATATTGGTAATTCTCATCTTAGTTGTTAAGTTATTAGATGAAAGGATCACTTCTTGATGAGGTTTTATAACAAGTCGTTCAGTAGTATGTAAGATCAACAAATTTATTACTTGTTGAAGAAGAAACCCGGCCTTAATAGATTATATATCTATCTATCTTATATATTATATATGAATATATGATATAATATAAAACTATAGTAAATACTAAAAACTCTCAACGATTCAAAATTCAATATTGATGCTTAGCAGGGATCTCGTACACGGTGAATACCAAATTCACTATTACATAAATTCCAAAATTTAATTAAGTTATAGAAGGAAGACTAGTTTGGTGGCTAGAGTTTTCTTGCTAAACTTAAGCCGCTAAAAATCTCATTGAAACCGAATATAATTATAGTCAGTTAAGAAAATTCTAAGTCGGTCACAATTTCAAAGCAGGCCTGTTTTGGTCCTTTAGTAGGTTCATTTTGGTCCGACTTTTTTCCCAAGAAGGTCACATGAGCCCAAAACCTCTAAGAAGTAGGATCGGGCCAGACCGCCTGACCCAATTAACATCGCTATCTCTAAATAATTTTATGAGAATTCTCATATCCGAATACTACAACTTAAAAGATTAAACCGCTCAAACACGCACTTAATTCAAATGTAGCACTAAGCATATGGCTAAAATATGAAAATTTATATGTAATCACAATACATTAAGAGATTCAATTTAGGTTTTAAATGAATATCAAAAAGAGCATTATAGAGTTTTTCATTTCACTGAGTTTTGACGTCGCTACAACCAAGACGGAGAACACAAAGATTGAAAATGGGTATCTCAGTGTTAACAGAGTCGGGTTCATGTATGACGACTTTGATGCATTTAACAAGGCTTGGATGCAAGTTTTTTTTTTTTTTTTTTTCAATGAAGACACGTATCTAATGCCACCTCAAAAGACTTACCTGCTTAAGCCAATTGAATTCAACAGTCCATGGAAATCCAAAATTAAAGTTCAAATTCTTGGGAGAATAATAACATCGGAGAAGCGGTCATACTATTTTCCGAACACCCGATATTGGCTTTTGCTTCACAGAGTCAACAATTCCGCCATCAAAGGCAGTGAGTACGTTCCGTCGACGTTAACATGGAAGTTTGGTGGAGAGACACGTGTAAATAGAAACATTCAAAGCCTAGCACAACAGAAGCTCCAACCACTCTAAATTAATTTTCAATAATGTCAACACTTGGAAATGAGAAATGTGATTATAGAATACGCACAACAAACTCAAGTCGAGTTCAAAGAGTACGTTGAGGTCAACGCTCACAATCTGAATGTGAGCGCACCTGAAAACAGTCCTAACACCACATAATTAACATCACACACTCCCAACATGTAGACATCTCCAACACAAACATAGGAACCATTGATGATTTCATATCTATCGGTGAATGGTTCTACACAAACAAGAGCTATAGATATTTGATGCAGACCGGATAATGGCATAATCTTTTTATTGGAGGGCCGATCCTAAATTGGGCCTTAAAAGTCTAAAATAAAATCATTTAAAAAATAGTAAATAACTACATTTGATTCAAAACATACGGTTTTAATCAAAACAACAAAATTTTAATTAAAAAAAATCATGTCATCAATAATAATTTTATTTTTTGGTGTCAAAAGCACTTTTTTCACATAAAAATATATACTTAAACAAATAATATTTTTTAATTTAGAAAGGGTTGGGCTCTAACCGAGGCTAATTAGGACCAAGGTCAGGCCCGGTTGGACTTTTTTGAGGACTAATTTGGGCCGGGCTTGAAAGCTTATACCCCAGGACCAACCTAGGCCCTTCAACGGGCCCGTTTGGTAGATCATTTTTTTAAAAGGCTGGACGTACCCAAAACCTATGAAAAGAGGACCGCACTGGGCCGGTTAGTCACGGGTGGCCCCAACCCAATTAACAGCTTTATCTCTATATTATTTAATAAGAGATAATTCGTATAACCGAATACTAAAATTTGAAAGATTAAGCCACTTAAACACGCACTTAATTCAAATGTAGTACTTAAGCATATGACTAAACTATGGAAATTTATATTAATCACAACATACTAATTCAATTCACGTTTAAAATGAGTATCATGTTGAGGATTTAGTGTTTTTCATTTCACTGAGTTTTGACGTCGCTACGACAAAGACAGAGAGCACAAAGATTGAAGATGGCTATCTTGGTGTTGACGGAGTCAGGTTCACGTACCTAACTGTTTATGGCGGCTGTGGTCAACGTTCGTGCACTCGTACACGGACAGGCAGATGAAGTTGTAGTACAACGAGTACAATATTTTCGATCGCATTGATACCTGGGTTTTCTGGAATAGACCTCCTTTTTTGGTTAGCCAAAATATTGTCAATGTCAACGATTTCAGAGCCAATGACGATGACTTTGATGCATTTAACAATGCTTGGAAACAAGTTTGTTTTTCCAATGAAACACGTTTCCAGTGGTACCTTAAAAGACTAAGCTGCTAAAGCCATTCTAATTAAACAGTCCATGCAAATCCAGAATCAAAGTTCAAATTATTGGGAGAATAATAGCATCGGACACGCGGTCAGACTACCCGATGTTTGCTTTTGTTTGACGGTGTCAACAATTTCGTTGTCGAAGGTGGTGGTTCCATTGAAGAAGTTTGGTGAAGAGACGTGTAAATGGAAACATTCATGGCGTTGCACAACATAAGCTCTAACTGCTCTAAATTTCAATCATGTGAATGCTTGGAAATGAGAAATGTGATAATAGAAAACACAATAAATTCAAGTCAAGTTTAAAGAGTGCGTTGAGGTCAACGCTCACAATCTAAACATGAATGCACTTGAAAGTAGTCCCAACAGCGTTTCACGTGGTTTAGTCGTGTAATTTTTGAATTGAGACATTAGTAGCGAAACGATTAAGGTATATTATCGTAAAGTAAAAAAAATCGAAAGGGAAATGTAGTTGAATAAAACTCCCAACAGAATGAATTGCTACAATGAAATTAGCATGGCACTAAACTTGCTACCATTTTTATTATTGTATCTAAGGATCCAACTCGATGCTTCCTTAATGCTAACTAATTTCGTCACTTTTCCCACCATTAAACTGATTTTCGTTTCCAAAAATTTACCCTTAGGGTCTCATGCCATGCATTTGAACCAATAGGAACCCCCTATTTCAAAGATAGCTCCATCAACATTAAGCTAGATCTTACTACTCGCCGACTTTCTCCAACGCTCAACGTCATCCAAAACCACAGATGGAGTGAAATATTTAGATTGAGCATTTATCCATTTATGATCAACACAAACCTACATTAGTTGTTGATACTACACTTTTATAGTATGGGTTTTGTGTTGCCACACCATCTCATGCATAGCCTTCCAGATTTTTCAGAATAGCCCTACCGTCCCAGTTGCTCGATTTGCAGAACATATTATTACACATATTTTCATGCCAAAGAGAAAAAGGACTAGGAGCCAAGAAACTCTAGATTTTGCATTGCCTTTGCCCTACACAAACACATGTACAAGCAATCGACCAACCCACGAAAATGGACTCAAACCGAGTACAATAGAGCGAACGCACGATTGGTACCTCCGCATGCTTTAACCTTAGTTGTTTTTTTAGTAGGAAGATAATTTGTCTGCTCTCCGAGCCAAAATTTTAAATTTGGGCGATATCTTTAGTTGTCAAAGTTTACTCCAAAAGCCCGAGTTAGCATCGGGATACGAAAACCCTTTGACATTGTGGGTGAGCTTATAAGCTCTATTGACTTAGCCCAATGTCATTGACCTCAGGAAGTAGAGAAACTTAGCGGAATATTATGTTTGAACTCCACATCCCTTGACTAAAAGAGGTCGGCCACCACTTCAAATCTCAGCTCGCCACTCCCTCCGACATTAGCCTATAAACCTTTTTTTTATTCTCCAAGCTTATACTCCATGACATGACTTAGGGATTCTCTTAATTTGGAAGCCTCGTTCAAGATGTCGATGCATTCTTTGGAACCAATGGTCGACCGAACCCCATATTTCAACAACTTTAGCGACTCCCAAAAACTACACCAAATGAAAGTATGATTATTTCTCAACCCAACATAAAAGAAATAATGACCTTTGAAGATCTTTCCAAATAGAGTATGATCACGCATCGAAAATCTCAATCCTTATTTCCAATCTCTCAAGTCATGTAAGTCCATCCCTCTAAACATGTAACACTTTGGCCCAAACGTTTGTTTTTTATTTATTTATTCGAATCACATAAATTTTAAAACAACATATTTTAAAATAATTCTTACCAACAAATTACCATGTTTTATGCTCTCTCTCTCTCTTTTTTTTTTTTTTTTTTTTTTTGTTGATAATTTTTACCTTTTCGGTGGAGACTTGAACTCATCTTCTTCATTTGGACAACATAAGTGCTTTACCGACCCAAATAACCCGCTGGTCCTCTTGTCAGCCTATATTATCATCTACTAAAGAGTTTTTTTTTTTTTTTTTTTTTTTAAGGAATCTACTAAAGAGTTAAAAGTATATCAAGAATGGTCACTCTATGACTCGTGTCACTACCAAAAAAAAAAAAGCACTCAATTCCCATTCACTGTTTAATTCCTTGAGGCTCGGCGTAGAAAACAAACACCCATCTTATTGGCATTGAAGTGTCTTACATAAAACTAATATTGATTTCCTATAAAAACTAATATTGATTTCCTATTGCTTTGGTAACGAAATATGATTGAGTTTCGCACCACACAGCCACGTTCACACACAATATTCTAAGGAATTCGCACAATATTTATAAATAATAATAAAAAAAAAAACCCCCAATCTATACATTCCAAACCAAACCTTGTAACCTTGCGTCTAAGCAATATTATCATCATCACACACCAAAACCAAATCTTTTGAACCATGTTCTTGTCGTTTCTTCTTTTGTATCATCATATTTGCTTAGCTGTCCAAGTTGCAGGGGCTATGAATTCCCACCAAAAGTTGAGGACCCACAACGTGTTTGATGTCCCATTTATTGTTATTAATTATTATTTTCCTTTTGGCAAGGTTTTTTTTTTTCCTTTTTTCTTTTTCCTTTTACCAAAACTAAAAGAAGACCACATTTATGGTTTCCATAAGACAACTTTGAAGAGCTACAAATTCTGTACATATACAATATCTCCATTGTCATGGGATCTTCACAAACCACCACTCAGGTACACAAACAATAATCTCTCCATCTACAAGTAAGAAACCGAGATTTGACCCCCAAACAATAAAATAAAAAAAATAATAATAATAAAAAAAACCCATCTCATCTCAACAATCATCCAACCACCTTTCCGCCCCCCAACCCCACCTTCGAGCTACCGGGAAACATTAGCTCAGAAAAAAAAACCCCGAGAAATTAAACGAGTCGAAAGAATTTCAAGAATGGCGACCGAAGTGAAATAATATATATATATATATATATATATATATATATATCTATAAATGCCTTGAGAAGAATAGCGATATGGTTGGTTACGATCTTTGGTAGCCTCTGCTGTCCGATCTCGAACCCATATTGTCGCTCTTGTCGGTGTCTGAACAGTCTCTCTGGGAATCAATCTCGGTGTTGTTATTGGCTTGAGCTCTTCGGTTCCTTCGGTCCTGTTTTCGAAAAAAACGGCAGTTATTGTGTCAGGACTCGGAACAAGATCAAAAGCGAAGCCTAAAAAAGAATACTTGAAGAACAAACAATCGAACTAACCTCTCTGGAAATGGGATATTCCTCGGACTCGAGCATCCGAACGACTTGGCCCATCTTGGGTCTTTTCTCAGAGTCGGGATCGACGCATCTCAAGGCAGTCAAGAGGGCTCGTTTCAGGGCCCGAGTCGACGGTCTCACATCGATGTTCGGGTCCACCACTTCTTCCGACTTCCTGCTTCCCACCATCATTTTCAGCCAATCCACCAGATTTACCTGTTTAACCCGTTTCACAAAATACACATTTATATTCTGCGGTCTTATGTTCTTGTACACGAAATTTGATTCCAACATCGGTATTAATTCCGTAATGGCCTACTGAGATTGAGCAGCAAATATTTATAGTTGTGATTCTACAACCATAACGGGGCGAAAGCGCATCTATTCTATTCGGTTGATGAACTAGAAGAGATTGATGTATTAGAGGAATCACATCAACATGCCTAATTCACTTCTCTATATCCTTCTCAATTTCTTTCGCAGTCTGTATCTATCGAACTCGAGAAGATGGAAACAAACTATACATTGATACTAGATGTAATAAAGGAACCGAGAGAGAGAGAGAGAGAGAGAGAGAGAGAGAGAGAGAGAGAGAGAGTCACCTCTTGCGAAGGTCGACCATAGTCAACTGGGTCTCGGCCGGTGATTGCTTCCAACAGCACGACACCGAAACTATACACATCGCTTTTTTCATTCAAAAGGCCGGTATTCGCGTATTCAGGAGCCACATATCTGAATATATATAGGGGTAGAAAAAGACAAGGTGAATAATAATAAATACAACATAAAACGCGCTTTAAATGTCTGTATTTTTGGCAAAACTCGTGATATGCTTGACCCGAGAAAGGGAAAAGAAAGAGAGAAAGAAAGAATAGTAACCCGAATGTGCCCATAACACGAGTTGTGACGTGACTTTTCCCAGCACCCAAAAGCTTGGCTAGCCCGAAATCAGAGACCTTTGCATTGAAATCGTCGTCGATCAAGATGTTGCTAGACTTGATATCTCTATGTACCACCTTTGGCTCAATAGCCTCGTGCAAGTATGCAAGACTGCATCATCATCATCAAGAATTAGTCACACTAAATGAGAACAGAAAATTCGGAGGATTTTTTTTTCTTCTTTTTTTGGGTTGAAAAAAGAAACGCTTACGCTTTTGCTGTGCCGAGAAGGACCTTAATTCGAGCCTCCCAGGTGAGATATCCATGTTGTCTCATGGCTCCATGAAGCCACTGCTCTAGATTTCCATTGTTCACGTATTCATAAACCAATATCCTGAAATAGTATGCATGGATGTCCACATTAGAAATATAAAATATAAAAAATTAAAAACAAAACTATTCTTGGACAAGAACCGAATAAAAAAAAGACAAAATTACACTATCAATAATTATACCTGTGAGTCCCTTCGATACAGTATCCCAGAAGACGAACCAAATTCTTGTGACGCACATGGCCGATCGCTTCGACTTCAACTCTAAACTCTTTCTCTGCTTGCCCACTGTAAGAAAAGAAAAAAATATATATATTTTAAAGTTTTAAGTCCGGTCATTAAATGGGTGCGAGTTAACCAGCGCTTACACATTATTGAGGATCTTCTTGACCGCGACCGGAGTCCCGTTAATGAGATGACCCTGGTAAACGATCCCGTACCCGCCCTCGCCGAGAATATTCTCCTTCGAGAAACGATTCGTGGCGAGCTCGAGATCCCTCAGCGTGAACCAGTGTCCCCAGCCCAAGTGGGAGAATTCGGGCAGCCCGCTCAGCGGAGACGGTGCCGTGATCGGGTACGATGCGGAACAGCCCGGCTTCTTGTACACCGTCACGGTCCCGGAGCTCCCTTCCTCTCCCGAGACTGAGTCTCTGTCGAATCGGTTGAACGACCCCGATTGGCTGCTATCTCCACCATTGTTGTTGTTCTTCGAAGATTTTCCCATGCCCACGTGGAGCAAAACCTTGTCCGCCTCGTTCTCGTTGGTCTTGTCGTGGATCGTCACGAGAATCCCGTCCCTCGGGACGAACTCGCTCGCCGCCACTTGCTCTACCCGGACCTCCTTGATCTCCTTCGAGATGGCTGGGATTTGGGTCTGGGGGATTCGGCTCCGGGCCCGCCTCGACTTTCTCCGGGACGTGAGGCAAAGCGAGAGCACGGAGAGGATGATCACGATGAAGAGCGCCACGGCGATCCCGATCACTTCCCACACTTTGAGGCCAAATATCGGAGTGCTCTTCGAGAGCTCCGCGTTTAAATTGGAACCCATTTCCTTCTTCTTCGGATGCTGAATTCAAGATTTAATCCAAATATTGCCCAAATCATGAGACTCTTTCAAAAATTTCTAGAAAAAAGTACAGCAAAACCATACCCATCAAACTAGGAAACCGAACAATTTAATGATGAACACCGACAGATCACATCACAAAGCAAACAGGAGATCCAATTACACGTTAAATAATTTCACAGCCATCACTCAGAAATATCATTAAAAAAGAAGTCTTCTTTATTTATAGTGCGAGTAACATAAAGAAACCAAAGTAACTTATATTATAATCAAAGAAACCGAGTTATTCATGCTTACCTCTATGAAGTAATGCCAAGAAAATCTCAAAGCTCAGATCTCAGGACTGTCTTCAACATTCTTCAACCCCACAGCGAATCCCAGATCTCCGAACCAGACAAAAGAAAACTCAAGAAACCATAGAACTGAGACAAACTCAATTATAAAGCCCAAACCTTTTTTCTTTCTGTCTATAATTAAGGATAAAAAGATTAAAACTTGGTAAGAATTCCCTTTCTGGGGTGTGCTAGTGGGTCAAATGTGTGGCTAAATCTAAGCTGAGAAGGAGCTTTCTTGCACCAGAACCAACCCTGAGACTTATCAAAGACAAAAACCCAAACCCAAATCCAAAAATGACTAAAAAGTTGCTTTGCCTCTTGAAGACAGTACAGGGACATGGAAATTTTTATGAGTCTCTCTTTCTCTCAGTCTCAGTTATGGTGGTGGTGGGGATATTAATAATAATGATAATTAATATATAATAAATAAACTCACACAACCGAAAGGAAACAAGAAGATGGAACTGAAATTGAGGTTGATGAAGAAGAGGAAGAAAGATGAAAGAAGAGATGGTGTTATCAGTGGTAGGTGATAAGTTTTAGTTATTAAAAGATCCCTTACAAAACTACACATATAAAAATGATAATAATATTTTCCCTAATAATAATGCACATATTTTTATACATACAGTGAAATAGAAGCATGAGAAAGGAATTCCCTTTTCCACTGAGTAATGTAATCTAATGAAATGTGATTTTCATTACATTTGTTTGTTTGCTGTGAAGATGACTGACTATCGGTAATTTAATTTTATTTAATTCAATTTAATTTCTTTTTTTCTCTTCTGTGTGTGGGTTGTGTTTGACTGCTGTATTTGTATGTATGTGTGCTGTAATGATTGTACAGCATCAAGTGCGCTATTTTTTTTTTTTTTTTTTTTGCTATTTATTGGCTAGCTTCCTTATTTGTTATATTACACATATAATTGTTATAATTACGGCGTTGCTCACATTTTCTTCTTTCACTCACTAGCTTCTTACGAGGTTAAAATAGTCCGAATAAGGTTAGCTTTGCAAAAAAATGTCCGAACGGAAAGAAGAGAAATGCACTATATCTAAAAATTAGAGGTAAAAATTATGGAGTATACTCGAGAAGATAAAACAAATTAGCGGTTTTAATAAAGATTAATCAATCAAATAATTTAGATATAGTCATTTAATTATAAATTATTGCTCTAACCACAAAGTCGACGATTATTATTCAAATAATTACATGAAGTCACGTATTCAACAACTTTCAGTTTATAACTACTAAACTAGGGGTTTAATAAACCCACGATAAAAAAAAAAAAAAAAACTAAAACAAAAACAAAACACACACTATAAAAGACAAGCAAGAAGATGGAAAAGAGCGAAAATCCCATTCACATTTTTTGTGCTTCTCACATATCATCAACGCCCTTATCATTTAATATTTTCTCTTTATAATTAGGTTTATCTTTTATGGAGATAATTCGGAATCTCTATTTAATCGACGTATTCAAATAAGCAGATATAAACTTTCATGTAAACAATTACTGTATTCAATTTTTATATTTGTCAAGCCTCTCATATTTATGTATATATATATATATATATATATATATATATATATATATACATGCTCATGTATCATTGACTAATAATGCCCTAAAAAATATATTGTACCCGATTTTTGGCTACATCAACATCTCACTAGGCGTTGAATTACATGGAAGGATTCTGTCGCAGCAACTCTCACCAGCCACAGGCTACGGATTCGATGGGCGCTGATCCTCACTGGCCTTCTATGTCCGATTCCATTACCGTTCTCAACACCGACGCCACTCTCACCGAGGATGGCCTCCGATGTGGCATGAGAGGATTATTCAGAGCTCGTGAAGAATATGTTACCCACTCTTTCATCGATCCTTGTCTGCGCACCTTAAGCCTGATTATCGCTGAAGCTCTAGCCATTCGTCATGACCTATGATCAGCCGGGATTTGAACATTCCCAAAGTCTAGGTTCAGACCGACTATGCCACTATTGTGTAGCTCATGCGCACATCGCGTCCTCTTGCCAATGAACTCGGTCTTGTCCTAGATGCATTCGTCTCCTCTCCGGCGATCTCAGTTTCTTTGATGTATGTTACACTCCTAAATCTTGTAACTTAGTTGCTCACAAATTAGCTAAAATAACCCTTCGATTTATGCTTTTGTTTCTTGGAATTCCAGTGTTCCTCCTGACTCGTGGGAGAACATTTTATCGGATATTCCTTCTATCTAAGTCCTTGTGACATTTTTCCTCTAAATAAAGGGGCTACTCACTCTACCAAGTGAAAGCTGAATAACTTATTCGGATAAAAATAAGAGTACATTAGGAAAATAGTCAACTTAAACGTTTGTCATTGTTAAATAGTCAACGTTTGGTAAATTTTAGGTAAATAACCACTTTCATGTTGAATTTTAGATAAATATCCACCTCCATATATTAGATCACGTCATTATTTACGTTTATTTATCTAAGATTTATCAAACGTTGGCTATTTAGCAATGTCAAACGTTTAAATTTGCTATTTTTCTAATTCTCTATATAAAAAAAAAAAAATACATTGGCTAGTGTGCTTTAATTCTAAGTTATTATACACTTGACAGCTGTCGTACAAACATAATTTGTCTTTCTCCCAAAGAGTTAGGAAAGTATAAAATTTACCTCTTACACACTTTTTCTTCTCTAAAAAGAATGAGTATATTGTATAATCAGTTCTAGTTTTACTGTAAGTAGTAGAAGTAACTGAATATCCACCAGTTTATGTGTAACCATAACAATCAAAATAACAAACTCTAAGTGGACTGATTTCTACTTCTTTTGCTTGGAAATTATCTTTGGTTTATCTTATCCTCTCAATTGTGGATCAAATTGTCATTATTCTTCGGTTTGATTGTTAAAAATGAATTTGACATTCCTAATGTCTCTGTTGTGTGGTGTCTTGATGCTATTTACAAGCTTGAAATGGCAGGGACCTCGAAAATTCTTATTCGAATTCATCAATGTCGCACCAAAACTTTTACGAAATCAAATTGTCAAGGGGTCGGTGACAAACTTCTCCAAGGTGTTCCTTTTGTTGTGTTCTTGATGATATTTTGGAGTGTTGTAACGGCTTATATGAAGTCAAGGTCGCCGAATTCTTAATGGAGCTGGTCATATATTAGCTAAATTTAGCATCGGGTCTTGTATGAACAAAGTTTGGTGGCTTGGTATTCTTGATTTGCATTCAAAGTACTATTTCTTCTCTTGAAATTTTCTTACAATTTGCTCTCGAGAAATTCTAACGGGACCTATTTAAAAAAATAGTTGTAGTTTTTCTTTGCACCACAATATATATATATATATATATATATATATATATATATATATATATATTTGCCTATATCAGATGATCATTTGGTTTTAAAATTTGATTTTAAAATAAATAAATAAATAAAACTCATATATCCTTCTAACTTAATCCATTTACAAAATTCAAACTATTATGATTATTTTTGAAAATCACTTAAGTAATATTTTTCAAGGTGAGCAGTTATTCAAATTCTTATTTTTAAGCATAAATATAAAAATAATTTCCAGTTTATATGATAATTTACGGGTTAACACAATATATATGAGTTGCAAAGTGCACTAGCAGGCGAGAAGAGCGTACGTAGATTATATAAAAGCTGCTTTTTTTTTTTTTTCTCTCCGAAGGAATCTCCTAAAACTGTATGAGAGACAGAAGATAGAGTGGTAAGAAGTTGGCCAAGATCTACTACTTGAATGAAACTAACTCTTTTGGTGTCCTTGGACCACCTACAATGAGACCTAAATTTTGTGGGTCAAACACAACTTTGTGCGTTTCAACGTTATGCTTAACTGGCTATGCATGTATATATGTACTATTGCAAAATAAGAGAGTGACAATTTCCAAATATTTATCATGTTTCTATTTTTTTTTTTTTTTTTTTTACATTCCTTGTTTTTGGTTTGAGCATTAAAAGCATTAATTTGTCCTAATAAAGCTCCATTATACTATGTGCTTTCACCTTTTGAGAACTTGGCTTCTGTAAGAATTGTAAGGGGAACTTGAGAAAACAAGATTAATGTTACTTCACATTTGAAAATTAAGCTCTATGTTAAACACTTTAGGAAAATCAAGTTTTTTTTTTTTTTTTTTTTACTGAAAAATCAAGTTTTTTGGTATGTAAAACTTTCAAAATACCATTCTTAAAAAACTTCGAAACAATTAGAAAAATGAAGATAAAAACTTCGAAATCACTAAAAATATGAAGGTAAAACCTTCGAAGATTTTGAAAATCAAGCTCTATGTTACACTAATGGAAAACCAAGTTTTTTGGTATGTAAAACGTCCAAAATAAATTTCTTAAAAAACTTCGAAACGATTAGAAAAATGAAGGTAAAAACTTTGAAATCACTAAAAAAAATGAAGGTAAAATCTTCGAAAATATAAAAATGAAGGCAAAAACTTTGAAAATAGATTATTCTTACACTAGAGATTTTGAAGTTTTTTGTCTTGATATTTCTTGAAATTCTGATTAGTCACAAGGACAAGATGTCGTACATCATCCTGGGCAATGGAAGGTAATGAAAATTCCATTTCCAATAAGCCACCTTCCATTGCTTATTGGAAATGGTATTTCCATTACCAATTTAGATGCCTTTCATTGCTTAACGGAAATGGAATTTCCGTTAACCTTAATGGAAATCCATATTTCCATTAACTTCCAATAAGGAATTAAAAAAAAATAAAAAATCAAATTTAAATGGTAAATGAAAAGGACTAAACTGTTAAAATTTTAAAAGAAGGTACTAATGTGTAAAATAAAAAAGTTAAAATTGTAAAAATAAGAAGAAAATAAGAAGAATATAAAATGATGGGTAAAAAATAGTTAAATATTAAACAAATTAATAAAAAAATAAATAAATAAAAGAAAGTCTATACAAATATTATTATAAGCTCTACGTACATGCCAATATTTTTTTTATTATTTTGCTATCAATTTTTTTTAATCAGCATCACTTAGCTGGCAAAGAAAACCATACTTGTGCAAAATGCATATTGTTGGCCTTAATTTATATTCCATACATACAGAAAGAGGCATAAAAAGTATCTCTCCACTACAAATCACTACCAAAAACAATTGTATTTAATGAGCTCAGTGACCCCAAACTCTCTCTCTCTCTCTCTCTCTCTCTCTCTCTCTCTCTCTCTCTCTCTCTCTCGGCAGTCCTGCATACCCCCTCAATGCAAACAGTCCACAACCTCTCATGGCAACTATCGGTAGACCCATTTCCGCACCCCCATTGCCATTTCCAACACACTTCGGAACTGTCGCTGCCATTTCCGTGTTATCGGAACTCGGAAATTTCCGATAAGCATAAAGATGACCCGGAAGTCATTCCTTCCGTTTGCTTCCGAACCGATAAGCCAGCTTGAGTCGTACATAATGTATTGACAATGTGTCCGACAACTTGCTTGCACACAGATAATGGATAAACAACAAACATTACGATAAAGAAAATACACACGATATGGTTACCCAGTTCGGTGCAATACACCTACGTCTGGGGGCACTCTGCCAGTGGAAAGGATTTCACTATCTTGTAGTCAATAGTACACGCAAGGTTTATATAGATTACAATCACCAAATAAATAAAACAACCTAGAGACTATTACCACCAGTGAATACCTAGCCAAGGACTCCCCCTGGATTTGAGCTCCGTCTCAATTCCACCATTCGAGCAACCGCCTGTGCTCGGATGACTTTCAGTCTTCAAACGCTCGTGAGCCTTCAATCACGAGATCACAAAACCCAACTCTCATAGACACTCAATCTTTGTGGAATAGTGTTTGAGAGAATACACCGCGATTAACAAAACACAAAGCCTCCCAGTCCGCCGGTCTTGCACGTCTAAGAGCTCTAAGTATTTTATCAAAAGCGTCGAGGCTGCTAAGGGGGAGCGCATGACTTTTATAGCAGCTGTACAGGCCTGGAAGTGTATCTAGGGTTTCCTTACCCAGCCTCATACGAATATCTCATAATAAAGTCACCAGCGATGCAATATCTCATAATGAAGTCACCAGCGAGGCAATCTGTCAATACTGGAAACTTGCCTGAAATAAAGTCTGCACACAGGAGGAAGGATGTCTCACCCGAAGTAGGAGCATGACGACCGACATCTTTCTAAACAACTTGCACTAAAAAATAAAACCAACATATAACGTAACAACAATCTCCCCCTTTGGCTATTTTTTAGGCAAGCACTTCCAGGAACAGTTCTCATACAAGCGTCATGACCAGAAGAAGAGAGTCAAAATAAATGACCTCATGACGCCTCTCCCCCTGATTGCCTCAAAAGAATACCAAAGGCAAGGAGCGACCAAAACAGAGGGAGGAATAAATACAGCCTGAAAAGGATGAGAACTCACGCAAACAGTAGTACATATATCATAAAAAGTATAGAAGTGAAGTTTTACACACCATCTAGAACCCAGTCTGAAACACAAGATAAACTGTAGTACAAACCAAACAGAAAGATGTCTGAAAAGAAGTTGGATTATACAGACCAGATCTTAAAAAAAAAGAGCAAAATTAAGACGAGTCACTATCGTCCTTATCACCAACATCATCCCGGGCACTGTCAATATTTCCTTCATCGTTCTCAGACTCATCAGCATCTTTCGAGTCCTCAGCATCATCAGAATCATCAGCAGCATTAGCTTGGCCTGGCTGAGTGGAGGTAGCATCACTAGGATGAGCCCTAAGATCTCGAACAAGGGCTTCACACTTGGACTTCCTGTTGGAGAGAGTCTCAATAGTCCTTTTGAGAACTTCAATCTCCTCAAGGAGTTCTTTCAGCACATTCCTCTGAACCTCATCAGTCATTGATCTCAAATTCAGTTTGCTCCCAGAGATGTCAGATGTCGCGACTGAAGATCTGACAAGGTCACAAGCATGTTTCCCCTCAAACAGTTTGTGACTGAAGTTGAGAACACCATGTCTTTTGCCCGCCACATCTGTACTTCGCAAAATATTCTTGTTTTTCTTGAGCAGGATACCAGTGATGAGGGAAGGGAAACCTATGGGAAGCTTCACTGCAAACGACTTGGCATGTTTTGCCAAGTGATCAAGGACAAATTCACCAAAATCAAAGGAGGAACGGGTACCTATCTGGTAGATTAGGCGTGCCAGATCCGCCTTGATACTAGACCCATGAGAAGAAGGGGCCAAGTTGGCGATGCCGATGCGGTAGAGAATGGAGTATTTGGCAGTGAGATCAGAGGATGGCAGCGTTCCCTTGGATGGCCAGACTTTTATTTCGTCACCAGTAATCTCTTGAGCAATGATGTCCAGAGAGGGTACACGATCAACAGTAATGATTTTCCCTCGACCAAGGAACTCGTTGATAACACCAGGAGAGATCTCAAAACAATGTCCTCTGACGAAGACCTTTCTGAATTCTGCATCATCTGGAACATCGAAGGACGAGGAGAGGTTGACTATGAATTCCTTCACCAAGGCCGGGTAGTATACCCCTATGCTGGTAACAGTCCTGAGTATCTCAGCATCGTGCAAAAGCTTTATGACAACATCGATCTTCAGAGCCTCAGCATACAGTTCCTTTTCAGGAAAGATGGCTCTGTGATACACATACCTCCATTTTAGGGCACCGTCTTCCTTATGAAACGAGACATTGTCCAGGGGAGCAGCATGAATATTCTTTGGGAGCTTTCGCCCTCCCACAGATCTCTTGTTCCCCATTCCAAAAGAAATCACTGGTTCCTCTTCTTTAACATCAGGGACCTCGTCGATAGCAGACATAGGAGACTCAGCAGGCTTCTTTCCACGTTTCTTTATCATGCCCATCTTTTCTTTCTTCTTCTTCTTTGCAAGGACGGGAACAACAGGAACACTTTCTTCCAACCGCTTTCTCTTCTCCGACAGAAGAGTGGCAATACAGACGTCGTCATCTTTCTAAACTTTCTCTTTGAGAGAGGCAAGAATATCTTCCCCAGCATCCTGACCTTGATCAGTCTCCTTCTCATGCCTCAGAGAGGAAGATGTTGGAACATCTTTCAAGACATCTCCACTCAATCCCAGAATACCACCAATAACATCACTGGGATGGGGCTCTTGTTCACCAAGGAGAGAGTTCAATGTTTCAATGTCCCTAGGGTTCTCATCAGAGGGAAATGAGGTTTCAGGATTACCTTGCACAACTTCGTGAGAGCTTTCAATGGGAGACACGCGAGTGAGGGTTTCTTCTTCGGCAGCAACGTCATCATCTCTTCTTCCTTCAGAAGAGCTACTGGAACTGACTTCTCCAGTAATGTCGGTGATAGAGAGAGTGGATTTCTTGAGCATGGCCTTTCTTACGGCGGAGAGTGAGGGGTTTGCAGGAGGAATTGATGATCCAGTGGTTGCACCTCCGGCCTGACCATTGGCACGCTCACTGGATCGCAATCCTCGAACCCGGACACCGTGCTTGTTACTCTCCTGCCCAGGCTTCTTTGTCTTGACATTTTTCCTCCTCATTGTGGTTTTCTCTTTCTTAGAAGGAATGGTTGTGTTGATGCCGCTTCTGGTTCCAACCATTTTGAAGAGAATTTCAAGAAAACTGCCACACAAATAACCGTCGAGAGGGGTGAAAGCGCAAATTAGAGAAATAATGGACAAGAAAAGCGATGAAATGCGAGAAATTTCAAAGTTTGAATAAGAGGTAACTTCCCAGTCTTTCTCGAGAATGGAACTGTCTGCATGTATAAGAAACTGGCAAGGATGAACACGACGTCGTGACATGGAATGGGCCTTGGTCCATCTCAAGCCCAAAAGAATAAAAAGTGGCATTTTAACCTGACAATATAGTTGAATGGGCCAACCAGAAAAATGTGCCCATGAGAAAACTTTCACGAAACACACACGAACAAAAATTAGAGAAGTACCAGCTTTGACAACATAGAGGATAAAACCAAAAATCCCTCCATAATTCAGTAATTGCTATTGCTCAATCAAACACAATCCTAGGGAGGATCTGAGATTTTCAAACCGATTAGCATCCAAGGCCTTAGTGAAAATGTCTGCGAGCTGTTTTTCGGTGGGAATATATTCGAGTTTGATCTTTTTATCTTTCACAAGATCTCGAATGAAATGATGTCTGATCTCAATATGCTTGGTCTTACTGTGCTGAACTGGATTCTTTGAGATGTTGATGGCACTGATATTGTCGCAGAATAATGTCATGACATCTTGTCCAACATCATATTCAGCAAGCATCTGTTTCATCCAGAGGAGCTGAGTACAACTGTTCCCTGCTGCTATGTATTCAGCCTCAGCTATGGACAGGGAGATACATTTTTGCTTCTTGCTAAACTAGGAGATGAGATTATTTCCTAGGTAGAAACATCCACCAGAAGTGCTTCTTCTATCAACCGTGCTACCTTACAATTCGCTTGGCTTTAGCCAGATGGCTAGCTTTGGGGTTAGCTTGATAACGTGCACACACACCAACAGAGTAGGCTATGTCAGGTCGGCTGGCAGTGAGGTAGATGAGACTACCAAGGATACTCCTGTAGAGGCTTTGATCAACAGATTCACCAAGCTCATCCTTAGTGAGTTTAAAATGAGTAGCGGCGGGGGTCCGCTTGTGAGAAGATTTTTCCAAGCCAAACTTTTTCACAATGTTTTTAGCATATTTACTTTGGGAGATAAAGATACCGTCATTCATTTTCCTGATCTGAAAGCCCAGAAAATAATTAAGCTCACCAACCGTACTCATTTCGAATTCAGTATGCATTTGTCGTACAAAAAGATCCACCATCTTGTTTGACATTCCTCCAAAGACAATATCGTCAACATAGATTTGAGCTATCATGAGGTTGCCATCTTCCTTCTTTATGAACAGAGTTTTATCAACTCCTCCTCTGGTATAACCATTCCGTTGAGGAAAGCACTTTTAACATCCATCTGGAAAAGTTTGAAGTTGAGATGACAAGAGATGCCAAGCAAGAGTCTGATGGCTTCAAGTCTCGCAATAGGGACAAAGGTTTCATCAAAGTCCACACCTTCCACCTGCGTATAACCTTGCGCCACAAGTCTAGCTTTGTTTCGAGTTATATTGTCATGCTCATCAGATTTATTTTTAAATATCCACTTAGTTCCAATGACATTAACATTGTCAGGTTTAGGAACTAGCTCCCAGACTTCATTTATTTCAAACTGAACAAGTTCCTCTTGCATATCATTAATCCAGTATTCATCATCAATAGCCTCATTCACATTCTTAGGTTCAATCTTAGAGACAAAACAGAGATTACCAATCCTCTCCCGATAGTTTACATGAAGTTTTGGGCGAGTCCTCATTCCTTCACTAATCTCGCCAATCACCTCATGAGCAGAATGATTTTTCTGAATTCTACTGGAAGGGATTCTTCGTTCAGTCACAGGAAGAGACTCATCATCTGGAACAATGTCATCCACTTTGTCATCAGCATCAGTCCTGACATTAGGGCTCCCAGAGGAGATGTCGTCCAAAGAGTTCTCAGCATCTATCCTGACATCTGTGTTACTAGGAAAAACTTCATCTTCATCATTAGTACTGTTAGAAATAGCATGATCATCATTAACCACCACATTTATGGACTCCATCATAGACTTAGTGCGTTTGTTAAAAACACGATAGGCTCGACTATTTCTACAGTACCCAATAAAGATACCTTCATCACATTTAGGATCAAATTTGCGTCGAGGATCCCTGTCAGCAAGGATATAACAAACAGTACCAAAGACATGGAAGTATTTCACATTCGGCTTTCTCCCCTTCCATATTTCATAGTGAGTGATAGTAGTACCTGGGCGAATAGTAACTCTATTATGAATATGGCAAGCAGTATTGAGAGCTTCAGCCCAAAAGTGCGCTGGAATGTCTTTGGCCAACATCATCACTCTGACCATTTCTTGAAGGGTTCGATTTTTCCTTTCTACAATTCCATTTTGTTGTGGTGTGATAGGAGCAGAGAATTCATGGGCTATTCCTTCTGCAGTACAAAACTTATCAAATCTCATATTCTCAAATTCACTCACATGATCACTCTGTATTCTGATCACTTTGCCAATGCTTTCTCCCTTTTCTCTCTGAACCTTCTTGCATAAAGTTTCAAAAACAGCAAAAGTGTCAGATTTCTCACGGATAAAATCAACCCAAGTATACCTGGAGTAGTCATCCACACACACAAACACATATCTCTTCCCTCCAAGACTCTCAACCTGCATCGGTCCCATCAGATCCATGTGAAGAAGTTCCAGATACATGATGTGGTAAAATTTTGCACCATCTTGTGTGACTTCTTGACTTGTTTTCCAATCTGGCACTCACCACAGATTCTTCCTTCAACAATCTTTAGATTGGGGACACCGATAATGGCTTTCTCAGAAACAATTTTCTGCATGCTCTTGAGATTCAAATGATCAAGCTTTTGATGCCATATAGCTTGGCTTCGTCAACCTTGGTTATAAGGCAGTTGTTGGCCTGAGCATTTGAGGCGGGAGTCCACATGTAGCAGTTGTCAGGAGATCTGGTTCCTTTCATAAGTTCATCATGTTTCTCATTTATCACCACACACTTATCACGAGTAAAATTGACACGCAAATTCATATCACAGAGCTGACTAATACTGATCAGATTAGCAGTAAGACCTTCCACCAATAAAGCCTCAGTCAAGCAAGACATACCAGGATAATTTAGCTGACCTTTACCTAGAATCGTGGCTTTCACTCCATCGCCGAAGGTAACATGACAGTTAGAGTAAGGTTTTACGTTAGTCAGGAAGGTATGATCACCTGTCATGTGGCGAGAGCAACCACTATCGAAGTACCAGTCGTTACCGGAGGACGCACTCAGAGATGTGTACGTGATATTGGCATGGTAAGATATGTCTTTTACTCTCCATTCCAACCGTGTAGAGGGTTGACGGCGAGGAAGCGCATTCCTGTGAGTGAATTGATGCTGATGAAGATTCCTCCCGTATAATCGATAGCAGAAGGGTCGAATATGGCCCCGTCAACCACAATGATGGCAGACCCAACAAGGTCTATTGACAAGAGACTTGGTTGGTCCAGAAGGATGTCACTGATGTAGATCTTGAAACTTTTCATCACCAGATGTTTGAGGCATGTTTCGCGACATCTGGCTAGCAGGCTTTTGGGGAACAAAAGTAGTGTGGGATGAGGAAGCACCATGAGTATATCCAAGCCCCTTCATGTTCTTTGCAGGTTTTTCGATGGTGAGGATTTTGTCAAGGCTGTCAGTGCCGGAGTTCAGCATCCTGACTGATATAGTCATCTGGTCCAGCTCCTCATTTAGACGGCTGACTTCCTTTTTCAGATCCACAATGGTTTCTAAGAGCCTTGCCTTGTCTTCAGTCAGTGAAAGAATAAGAGCACTCTGCTTATTGAGAACGTGGGACTATTCAACCTATTTGGTGTGTAAGATATTGTATGCATCATTCATGGCATCATCAGATAGTTCCTCATCTAAAACAAATTTCTGAGAGGATTCGCCAGATTCATTAATAGATTCATGAGTATGAATAGATGCTGTGAATGCCACAAAGTTACTTATCTGGTCGGAGTCGCTATCTTCATCTTCGTCATCCGATAGGGTGGCGTTGTATCCCTTTTTTCTGCTTTTTGAGGAAGTTGGGACACTCCTTCTGAATATGTCCGAAACCTTCACATTCATGGCACTGAATACCTTTGCTTTTTCCATAGCGTTCACCACTTTTACTGTTCCTGTGAGGGTTAGCATTCTTCTGGAATCTTTGTTGAAAATTGTCCTTAACATCTTGCGACACATTCTTCCCATTCATCTGATTGAGTCTCTTCACAACCCTGCTACAATTTTTTGCAAGCATAGCTATAGTATCGTCAATGTCATTGTCAGAATCCGAGTATACCTGATCCTTTTGTTCATGAATAGAGCTTTTGAGGGCCATTCCTCTGTGTTTCTTCTCCATCTTGGGCAGAGAAAGCTCAAATGTCATGAGAGATCCCATGATTTCATCAAACTTCAGAGTTTTAAGGTCATGGACTTCTTCAATAGCCGTGATCTTCATTTTGAATCTTGGACTTAAAGCCCTCAGAGTTTTCCGAACAAGATCTCCATCGGTCATGGGTTTCCCGAGAGAGTAGGATTCGTTAGCAAGGTCTCGGATGCGAACATTGAACTCAGCAATTGATTCATCTTCGAGCATAGTGAGAGCTTCAAAGTTTGTAGGGAGATACTGCAGCTTCTGCTCACGCACTTTCGTGGTTCCCTCATAGGCAACAGCAAGAATTTCCCAGGCTTCTTTGGCACTTGTGCAGGTGTTTATAAGCATGAAAACATTTTTATCAACTCCGTTAAAAATGGCATTGAGTGCACGAGAGTTACCCAGAGCTGCCTCATCTTCAATAGGGGTCCAGTCCTTCTCGGTTTTTGGACCTGTAGGGGCTCCCTTGTCATCAACAGTAATTGGGGCTTGCCACCCGTGTATCACAACCTTCCAAGTTTTGTTGTCAAAGGATTTCATGAAGGCGCTCATGCAGGCTTTTCAGTAACCATAGTTGGTTCCATCAAGTACTGGAGGGCGATTGACCGAACCTCCCTCTCTGGAACTATCCATATCTGGTAATCAGAAGAAAAAAAAATCCAGGAAACCACCAAAAGATCTAGGTGCATGCTCTGATACCAAATGAAATTCTGATTAGTCACAAGGACAAGATGTCGTACACAATGTATTGACGATGTGTCCGACAACTTGCTTGCACACATATAATGGATAAACAACAAACAGTGCGATAAAGAAAATACACACGATATGGTTACCCAGTTCGGTGCAATACACCTACGTCTGGGGGCACTCTGCCAGTGGAAATGATTTCACTATCTCGTAGTCAATAGTACACGCAAGGTTTATATAGATTACAATCACCAAATCAATAAAACCTAGAGACTATTACCACCAGTGAATACCTAGCCAGGGACTCCCCCTGGATTTGAGCTCCGTCTCAATTCCACCCTTCGAGCAACCGCCTGTGCTCGGATGACTTTCATTTTTCAAACGCTCGTGAGCCTTCAATCACGAGATCACAAAACCCAACTCTCATAGACACTCAATCTTTGTGGAATAGTGTTTGAGAGAATACACCGCGATTAACAAAACACAAAGCCTCCCAGTCCGCCGATCTTGCACGTCTAAGAGCTCTAAGTATTTTATCAAAAGCGTCGAGGCTGCTAAGGGGGAGCGCATGACTTTTATAGCAGCTGTACAGGCCTGGAAATGTATCTAGGGTTTCCTTACCCAGCCTCATACGAATATCTCATAATAAATTCACCAGCGAGATAATATCTCATAATGAAGTCACCAGCGAGGCAATCTGTCTATACTGGAAACTTGCCTGAAATAAAGTCTGCACATAGGAGGAATGATGTCTCACCCAAAGTAGGAGAATGACGACCGACATCTTTCCAAACAACTTGCACTAAAAAATAAAGCCAACATATAACGTAACAACATTTCTAATTGTTTCAAAGATTTTGCCTTCATTTTTTGTGATTTCGAAGTTTTTGCCTTTTTATTTAGAAGTTTTTGCCTTTATTTTTTTAGTGATTTAAAATTTTTTATAAGGATATTTTGGACGTTTTGCCCCAAAAACTTGATTTTCCTAAAGTGTTCGGCATGAAACTTGATTTTTAAATGTGAGGTAACAATAAGCATGGTTTCTCAAATTTTCCAATTAAAAGTCTAAATGAATAAATTAGTCCTTTGGGGCACAACTATTTACAACTTGAGAGATTATTGTGGCAAACTGATTATACAGTAGTTAACTAATAAAATAGAGAAGATCGCAAAGTTGTCGTGGCATCATTATGTTATATTGATATAATTGATTTGTAATATAGTTTCATGTGACATCTAGTATTATGAAGATCAACGGTAAAATAACGTGCAAATAATGGGAAATCCATTTGTTTTCATTGACCTATTGTTAAAAAGTAGAAAAAAACAAAGTCTTTATCATAGCATGTTGTGAATGTACAAGAGCTAATCACACCAATCATTATGAAGTGTAGTAATTTTACACTCATGATGATAAAGCAGTTATTAATTTCTTCTCCATGCAAACTTAATAATTTTTTCTCAAATTTTGTAGGTAAATTATTTAACCCGAAAATGATTATGAGATAATAGATGAGACCCACCTATTTGAAACATTGGCGATCAAGGACTTAAGTGTAGTCATTTTATACTCGTAATGATAAAGCAGTTACTAATTTCTTCTCCACGCAAACTTACTAATTTCTTCTCAAATTTCATGGTGCGTAGGTAAATTGTTCAGCCCGAAAATGATTACGAGACTATAGATGAGACCCACGTCTGTGAAATATCATCGATCAAAAGTTACTAATATTATCAGTATTCTGTTCGGTCCGGTGAAATTAGTTTGTAAAAAATTACTCGGCTATGTCGTAAGTGTTGTACGCATAGTAATTTTATATTGATGACTAACTTTGTGGCATAAGTGGGTCGGCTTGTCGAAACATAAGTCTATCCTTATTCTTATTTCTCTTTGCCATTTTGCAATTCTTTTTAACACATTTGACCAAGAAGTTAAAAACATAAAATTTTAGGAATTTTTTTTTTTTTTTTACTTTATACAAGCATTAATCATCTGATTATCAGACCTATAATTGGCTAACCTCTCCACATCAATATCAACGGAAATCATATCTTCACTCTCAAGTTTTATTTTCTATTTTTTTCTCGTGTAGTAGTTCTAGTTCTAGTACAAGTTCAAATTCGTTGGAGATGATCTTTTTGGTAGTACTCAAGTTTCGCTTGAACATTACTGTACCAGGGAAACTCTATAATTGTTAATAATAATAAGATATTTTTTGGTATATAAAAATATATCAAAGTGGGAGTCTATAGAAATAAATTATAAATTATGATGACTTCAAAAAAATTATTTGATAAAAACATATAAAGACACCAAACACTTAAATATGATTTAGCTTCATATTTTTGTATTTCAGTTGCATAAAAAAAATAGATTCAAGTATTACTAAACTAAATTTAACACACTAATTTAATCCGTTCATTGTTTTCTATGGTTTCTAACATGAAAATGGATTTTAGTGCTGATATTAATGAGATTCTAATATATTTTTTCCTTTCAAATTCGTTTAAAAATTAGGCGTATCGGTACCAATTCATAAAACATTACTCTATTTTACTTGACATTCTGATACGCCTCAAAATTAACGGTCATAGAAATGATACCACGATTTATAACTATATATGCAATTTATATAGGGTAATTTAGCAAAATAGCCAATTTAAACGTTGAGAATTGCTAAATAGCCAATGTTTGGTAAATAGTAGGTAAATAGCTATTTTTATATATTTACAAACGTAAATATCAAGTAAATAGCCACTGCCATATTAAGCCACGTCATCATTTATGACTATTTACTTAATATTTACCAAACCTTGGCTATTTAGCAATATCAAACGTTTAAGTTGACTATTTTTCTAATTTTTTTATTTATATATAAAGTCACAGACATTTTTATTTATTTTCTTATTAGAGCTTTTCTACCTAAGCATTAGCCGTTTGCGTGAATAAGGATATATTTTCGCCAATATTTTGTGAAAATACATAAAACCAAAAAGTGGAAAACAGCTTCTATATAGTATATAATGCACTGTTTCTACGTTAGTATTAAAAAAAAAAAAAAAAAAAAAAAAAAAAAAAAAAAAAATTCTATGGTAGTAGTCTATTGGCATATACGATCGGACGTATTTATGTCCAATCTGGCAAAATTTTGGCATATGCGTTATTATTGTAACATTTGTGTCTTTCTGTTTTTTAGGCCCCATCAATTACAAGGGACAACATATGATGTACAAGTTTTTCATGGAACTAGATATCAATCAATATTTTATCGGCCTAACTCACGGGCTAATATATGTATACACACATGTATCAAAAACAGTGCAAACGGTTTTCTCAAAAATAGAAATAAAAATAAAACAAGTGACATATTATTAGTTATAGTGTTATTTTTCATGCGTGAAAAACACGATATCTCTACACACATGCAAAAAAATACATCGAAAGTACATAAACTCATCTTGCCAAAAACTCTTAACAATTGGACAAACTCTTAACAATTGGACAAACTCATCTTGCCAAATAGACCCACAAGATCCTCGGACATTCTTCCGCCTCATGTCCGACCTTCACTCATTGAAGCTTGAAGGTCCCTCGCTCGTCGAGCGTTGCTTTTGGTCCTTTCCCAAACAGAGTCCTTCTCGACACTCACAAAGTCAATGGCGAAGACCCAGTCTCACCTCGATGCTCGTATCCTCATCTTTGTTAAGATAGTCGCTCGAAAATACAACCCCTTGCTCTTTCAAATTGACCAAGACGACCAGTCGCCGTTCTTTCGCTCGATCGATTCGCCAACTTGCTTTTTTGTCGTTTGATAACTCACTCGCTCGTCGCTCGCAATCCTCGACACTCGTCTTCGCCGATCATAGGCGAAACCCTCTTGCTAAGTCTCTTTGGTTGCCTCCCAAAGACATATCTTCATCTCCCAAAGCCACTCGGGGCCCTCAAGAAGTCCCTTGCGGGTCCTCATATCCTTGTCCAAAGAAGGGTTCTCACTTAAAAAATGCACTCACCTGAAGGCAGGCGAGAAGTAGAGACACTCGTATGAAGAAGGATATCCTCGTTTGAGCCAACCTCCTGGCCTAGCAATCTCTATATATTCACCCGAGAATGGACCCTCTCCATCTCGCAATATGGGTCTTCGCGCCCTCGCCCTTTGAACCCTTGTGGAATGGCCCTTCGTCAAGGCTTTGTCCTCCTCGGGTCACCTGGCTCCCTCGGTCTCATTGGCCTCTATACCTCACTCTCATCACAAATCAAGGGTAATCATATTTAGTACTCAAACTATCTCTCTCTCTCTCTCTCTCTCTCTCTATATATATATATATATATATATATCTAATTCGAGAGATGAGATAAGATCTCCCGGCTCAAATTTTCACTCAGACTAATGTTAAGCATCGAATGGCGCGTTGGAGAAACTCATGCGCCCCAATAGCTCAATTCTAGGTCTTATTCAAGAGAGAGAGAAATTGGAAAACTACTTATCGACGAAAAAGAACAAGAAGCCGATATAACCCTTTTGTTATCGTTGACTTTTCCAAAAAGACTCTTTATTTATTGTGGTATACCGGGTTCTCACTTTCATAATCATGATCATCTCAAGTGTACATGCATCTTGTGTGTGCCCCTTTATCACTACGTTATGTGTCTGTCGCTCTCGAGTGTTTGATCTAAACATGGCATTAACATTATTATATGCTAAAACAAAGCTGTTATTTCATAAAATAAATAAATAAACACAAATGAAACATGAAGGTCACCGAAGAAAGTTAGAACCCGATTTTATTTATTTATTTATTTTTAATCTTCTGCTAAAGACCTAAGAATCGTTGTTAATAATGCGGTGAGTAATTTTCATTTATTTGCGTGTTGTTACTATTATATGGAAACTTTCTGAAATCAGTGTAGTTAGTAATATAAGCAAAGGACATGTATGTATAATGCACACATATATTCTAGTCAATTTTGACGTGGTTTAAAATTAATTAATCTTTTTTCTACAAACTTTCATTTGTTACGGTAGATTTCATGTATAATTTATGATTGTATTCTTTCTTCTCCAAGATTTTTTAGTTTTTTTTTATTATAAGTAATTATCTAAAGGGTATAAGCATCTTTAATATGCTGAATAACTTATTAATGTTAATTTCGGTCGTGACTGTTTTATTTCAGTGCTCAAAACTAATATAAAATACATTAATGATACTGCCGCAGCTTCGTCGTTCATTAGCATGTCATACTCACGTCGATTTTTTCCTTCTTCTTTCGTATCTGTTTCATTATTATAAAAATGCAATACGTCAAACTTGGGATATCTATTATATCATATATCATTCATGTTGTGTGTCCTTGTCATTTGATTATTATGGTACAAGGTATAGTTCTCACAAAGTCGTTATAGTAAGTGGCGTAATATAAAATTATACATCCAATGCTTCTAATAATCTGGTTGCGTTGTTTCTACATAACATAATCTTGAGTTATTAGACTAAGAAACCCCAACAAACCTCTTTCGATTTTATATTTAATTCCTTGTATTCCAAGCTAAAACATGGTATACATTTTATTATTATAAAATGCCTAATGATTTTGTGACATACAAATTTTCTATATACGTTGATTCCTTTTCATGTTTCGCCTTTTATATTTTTCTGAGATTCCAATCTCTCTAGAGTAGACATGCAAATCGAGCGATTATTAATATTAAATTTATTTATCATATATTCAACGACATGCGTGTTTTTGTGGTTTTCTAATCAGCTTGATGGAGTTGGTAATGTTTGTTTAGTCGCTAACACATGGAATAGAACCTCACTAGAATAATATTAGTCAAATTTCTTATTATTTGGTTTTAGATAAGAATAAATAAAGAGAAAATGCCGGTAAAAATACCTATTGTTTTCGAGTACATCCATTTTGCTACCTAAACTTTTTTTTCCGCGGAAAAACTACCTAATGTCTTGTTTTTGTGTTGCCGTTACTACAAGCACCGTTTTTATGGTCAAAAGTTAACGAAAATCCACGTGTATTTTGTAATTATTTATTTGTAGTTGTTCGTAGCTCTCGCACCAGACGTCGTCGAGGACGATCGGGAACTTTTTTCCCTCTCATCGCCGATTTCAGATCGGTCTGAAGCTTGGTCGGATCCTCGCCGCCGTGGCGGCTCGGCGAGTTCGCGGCGGCGATGGAGTCGAGGATCGCCCTTGCGATCCTCGCGACGTCGAAGCTCTCCATTTCCGACACGACGACCCACGCGAACGCCGTGAAGTGCTCTCTGACCACGGTATCATCGTAGATGAGCCTCGCTAAAGTCGTTTTTCCGATCCCGCCCATTCCGACGATCGGTAGCACCGCGATCTTGCTTCCTTTGTCGGAGAGAAGCAGAGGACTCGCCGGAATCCTCCATCTTCCGGCGGAGAGCTTCCGTGTTGATCTTGTCGAGCAAGTGATCGGCATCGTAGACGACTTCTCGGAGTTCATTGAGCCACTTTCTGACCTCTGCGACGCTGATCTGCTTTGCCTCCGCGTCGGACAAGAGCTTGTTGGCGGAGCCGAGGCGAGCTTTGAGCTGGAACAAAAGCTCGGCGACTATCTTCTTCCCGCCGAAAAACTCGGAGACCTCTTTCGAGGCGATTCGGTCGAAGACGACGTTGAAGAGACCGGAGAGAAGAGCTCCTCTGACTACTTCCACCATTTTTGGACAAAGCTCTGAACTGTTGTAAAAATCCTTTTATAATATTATATTATGAAATAAATAATTACAAAATACACGTGGATTTCCGTTAACTTTTGACCATAAAAACGGTGCTTGTAGTAACGGCAACACAAAAACAAGACATTAGGTAGTTTTTCCGCGGAAAAAAAAGGTTTAGGTAACAAAATGGATGTACTCGAAAACAATAGGTATTTTTACCGGCATTTCCTCATAAATAAATAAAGTAACTAATAGTAACGAATGATCTGGGAAGGCAAGGCACGAGAGGCTATTCATTGTTCAACTAAAAGTTTGGGGTTCCTCGGTAATAATATCAATAAACAACACTCATATAAATTTATCTACGGATGTATTTTTCGAGCGAAAAAAAAACCGGATGTATTTTCATCAAAAATATTTTTTCTCGTAGCTTTTATCATTATCTATGTTATATATAGTCAATATTATATAATCAATATAAATGAAATAATTCTTAAATATTTGTCTTATCGCGTCACATGAGTTTCTATTAAATTATTAAACATTAATTATTGGCATTGTAATTATTTTTTTTGTTGATTTAGTAAGTTGAACATTATTAATTATAAACTTTTATGTTAATGATTTACATTTATTTCTTTATGAATACCCGTTGATTTAGTTGTGTGATAAGTAATTGGAGCCAAAAGGAATGAACACAAGTTTTCTTCTCATATGGTAGAGAATTTCTCTTCCCTTATATTAGGGAATTCTCTACTAAAAGGGAAGAGAAATTCTCTTTCCTTAAAAGAGAATTCTTTTCTCCTAAAATATATTTTTTATTTAAATTTAATGGTATTTTATTTGTAATGTTCTTAATTAAAGGGACTAAAATGCAAAGACATTTTTATGAGTGTGTAATTATTTCATGACTAAGTGTGTTGTTTTATTTAATTGTATGTAAATATTTTTTTAAGGGAAATGTGGTGTTTTTATTAATAACTCTCGCTTATGGCGGAGGAATACCGTGGTTACACAAGATATTACAAAGCAAAAAAAAAAAAAATAGAAAGCAAAATTAAAAGGAAATTACCAATAAAATACTAAGGGTTGATAAGGTTTATGTTTGATAATCGATTACTATATGATAAAATTTATAACTATGGGAAATGAATTTTGAGAGAGATGTAGAAGAATGAGAGAATTTGAGAGTGTTTTGTGAAAAAAGATTGGAGATATATGAGTGTATTTATAGAGAAAAAATGAAGGGGGTTAAAAATGATTTTTTTAAAAAAAAATTTAAGGTTCCAACGGATATAAAACGGTAATATTTGGGCTGTAACGGTCAAAAAATCTGAGCCATTGGATCTCCAACGGTCAACAATCCAATGGCTCAGATTAAAAAAAAAAAGCATCCTACGGTTTACTAAAGAGAAGAGAGAGAAAAAAAATATTTTTTGGGGTTCTCTTCTCTTCGCTTTAATGCAAAGAGAAGGGAATTCTCTTTCCTCATTTAAAGAGAAGGGAAATTTCTATTCCCTAAAAGGAAAGAGAAGAGAAGGAAATTCTCTTATATTTCTCTTTTCCATGTCCACGTTTAGTGATAAGCGAACAACAGTCCTTTTACTATTTATTTATATGTTCATCCGCGAATCGAGAGATACTATTGGCGACAGCAATTCGAAATTTGATTTAAATAAATGATAAATTAATATTGGATATTACTTTTACGAAATAAATAAGAATAAAAAATAGCTATTTGTAAATCATTAGCCTCTTATATCATCTTTCCAAATTACTCTTTCTATCATCAAAGAATATAAATCGTAGACAATCATAATCCAGTTCGAAATCATCACGTTTCTCCATAACTTTGAAAGAGGATTCGAATTCCAACACCTTTAGTGGCTAAAATCTGTTATATTATTAACCATCGTATGCCTATGCTAGTTATACTATTGACTGTCAGTTTCATGTTTACTTTTAATTTTGCAATGATGAATATTATGAATCAGTAAATATTATTAACCAAAACTATGTTAGTGACAAGTCGCCTATGTTTTGGTCTATGTTAAATAATTGTTTTAGTTAATTTAATTTATTTCAGTTTGGTGACTATTTTCTTAATCAAATGAAATTTTGGCTAGCATTTTAAAATAAGTTAGGGGATTGGTTAGTTGCAACAAATTCTTCTTGTTTTATTGGTGAAATTATGATTTTCTTAGTGTTTGCCCACTAATGATACAAACACAAATTAGACAGTCATATCATATATAGGTTTTTAAAGTCTGAGAACTAGTGAATTCAACAGAACCTACTTTCATGCTTGCATAGACCTTTGCAAGCGAAATGAAAATACATTGTGTGTATGCACATGCCCGTGTGTTAGACTCTTAAAAATACATATATGTTCCTTTTCAAACGAGTTGATCGATGAGATTTCTTTTTAAAATGCAAATTTTTCAAAATATATAAAAATAAAAATATTCCCGCCATAAGGCGGGACATTCTCGCGCTAAATAGTAAGTGCAATTGTTGCAGCAACTAGTTGTGGGTATTATTGATAGGTGCGTTAATCACGCGTAAAACTCATATTTCCCGAACCAAAAACCGACGAGTTCTCAAGTATTTTAATGGTTTTTAGTAGGTTTTTGAGTAGTTTCAGGTTCAGAGGAGCAATAGAGCATCTACAGTCAATTTTGTGGAAAGATAACGGGATTCAGACACAAAACGGTCGAAATAGAGTAAAAAAGAGATGAGCAAGAAAATTGACGACTATGCGCGCCGCGCACATTCCCTCGCGTGCCGTGCAAAGACAGACTTCGAGACCGCGCGCCGCGTGCCTCTAGTTGCGCGCCGCGCATACGGGGGCACAAACCGTGAAAATGCACAGAGTCTTATGCGCAGAGCGCACGTAACCTGGAGTTTGGTCCGCGCGCCTCCGGATTGCTGGAATATGAAATTAACGTTTTCTGAAGATTTGTGACCATTGGATTGAATTGGAAGGCTCAGATAACTCCGAAAAACACACATTCAGGGCTAAAAACACCTCTTGTAACCTAATTAACTCATTCTAGTTTTGGGAGTTGTTTTTTCTACTTTTTTGTGCACTTTTTCTTTGAGAGCTTTTGCTTGGGAGCGAAGTTGAGTCGAAGATCAGACGAACAAGCAACCGTGAACTCCCGTTTTTAATAGTTTTTCCTTCTTTCCCTTATTCTCTATTACTCTAATTTTCGTTAATTGATAGTTTCATTCTTCCCGTCATGAATCTCATAGTGTTTCTCTTATTTATGGTTATGTTGATTCTTATCTTGATCATTATGTTGTTGAATATGGATTCCGTTAGAGGCTAGATTTTTAGCGGGGTTACGATGTAGCCGGATTGAATTGGGTTAGGGTGTTTCGTTAGGGTGAAATTATGCTTTGATTTACTTAATTATTCATGCTTGTGTGGATGTGTTCTTAATGCGGTCTTTAGATTGGCCATCTCTAGGATTGTTTTTAGGAGTTTTCTGTCACTCGAGAGAGGGCGAAAACTCACGCTCATAATTCATGCTTCGTTTTGTTCTTAGGTTGCTAGATGGCTTAAGCTTAATGTAATCGTTTGAATTCTCGTGTTTATTGCTCGTGATTGTTTTAATAGGATTAGAGGCCGAGAAGATATATAATCCGTCAATTACGTAGGTTGCTAGATCACTCGAGAGAGGCTAGTAATATCATAGGGAGAATGAGATTAGCGTGAGTAGAGTAGGTCAAGTTGTTTGAACCTGAAATCCCCGAGTCTTAATTTTCCGGTGAAGTCGTAACCCCCATTTTCTCTTCTTCAAAGTTTCGTGTTACATTTCCGTTGCTGTTTTTGTTAGTTTAATTGTAGTCAATTTCTGCACCACCCACTTTAATACCGTGAAATCAATTCGCTTTAGGTTGTTTAACGTCGCTATAGTAACTAGTCTCTGTGGGATCGATATCTGTTACTTACGTAACACTATTACTTGTTCGATACGTTCGCTTGCGTACCAGTTATAAAAATATCGCTACAATTATCGCGACTGTTTCTAAACAGCGACGAAGCACATAATATCGTGGCTGTTTCCGTAATAGCCACGATATTCATAGAAAGTTGTCACGGGTGTTTCCCACTTTTGTTGTAGTGATATATAATGCTTAATAAATTAAAATTTAATAAAACTTTGAGATGAAACTCATACAATATTTTGCAGAATATATCATAACGTGCTTAATAAAATGGTTAAAAATGGAATTTAATACCATTGAATGGCTCAATGTCAAATATGAATTAAACAGCCTCTAAGTAATTTTAATGTGTTTTCGCCCTATTGATATATCTTCTATTTTCCTTCACGAAGGAAAATTTAATAATAATAATAATAATAATAATAATAATAATAATAATAATAATAATAATAATAATAAAGAAGTCAATTTGGTTAGAGATTTTTGCTATTAGAGATGAATTTTATTTGCTGATTATTCCTTCATAATCATTTGTGTTTTTAATGCGTCGTAGAACTCCCGATCATGTTTGATTTTGGTATCTTGAACCCCCAATTTTTGTTCTTCAAATCTTCCTTTTATTTTGAACATGTCTTTTTTTTTAAAAAAATGATTAATAGAAAGAAAGGGGACATAAACAACAGCTGGCGGTATAACAACAAACCATAGACATAACAACATTATAACTCAGTACCTACGCTTAAGACACTTAATTTCGTTTAAATTATGTAGTCCCTTCTATTATGATTTCCTATGTGCTTGGGTTTTCGCAACAATGTTCACATGTTCTTCATGTAAATATTTATACTTAGTTGAAATATAAATAACAATATATTTAGTTGTCGTTTAGGGTTTTTTTTTTTCTCTCATCGATACGTACGTTCTCGTTTTATGGTTTGTTTTTTTCTTGAGCTTTTCTCATTGCCGTTCATCAAAAACTCTCCTTGGGCTTTTGGGTGGCGGACAAGGATGTTCACTTTGTCGACTTGTCACGAGTCTTAGAGAGAAGGACATAAGCAGAGTTAGCTCTTTGTAGGGTAGTCGGGTGTGAAGTGGAAGAGAATGACGACATATGTGGGCAACAAAAATAGTGGTCGAAGGGACTTGTTAGTTGGAGATGCGGTGCGACGAGTGTAGAAGGCAGCGCGACGACCAACGTTGGGGTGAGTAACCCATTTTTGTGACAGAGAAACGACGTTATTTGGACGTTTATTTCTTGTTTTGTTTTAATATCGAGTTTAGATATTATTGGTTCAATAATAATGGGTTTATTTGTAGATCATGTTGTTATCCATCGATCATGTTAGTCTCCCTTGTATTAGTCTTTTTTTTTCTCAGTCCCTTAGGAATGACCATCGACTATAGATATGCTTCTAAAAGGGTCCTTTTTTGACATGGCGGCGATCGTTTTTTTTTTTTTTTTTTTTTTTGTTCCCAATTCATTGAAACTCGACAATTATCAACATTTCATGTGCACTTTCACATGTCGTTAATGATGAGAATCGAGTCGGATTTTTTTATATATTATATTTAGGAGTTTTTCATCAAAACTAGTGGTTGTAAATTTAATTGCTTGTTTTATGAATGTTATTTCTTATAGAAAAAAAATGAGTGATTTAATATATACAAAAAAAATACTAATTTTATTCATTTTCCTTTTATATAAAATTATTTCGAATATACATCGCTTTAAATAAGGGTGATGAAAAATGGCCGTAAAATAGATAAGACTTGCATTTCGTTGAAGTCTCATGGTAATTTTATAATTTTTCAATTTGTCTTTTAATTTGTTCTATTTCCTTGAGATAGTTGGATTGTAATTTTTTAAATCTCTTTATAGACGTATATTATATTAATTCACTTAGGTATCTGGGACTCAGTTTTTGCTACGATCATCATATAAAATATTAAGAAGATGGCGATATACTACTTTATACGTATTTACTACAATTATTTTAAATATCAAAGATGCTTCAAAATTAGATCCTCGCATTGCTTAAATAACCAAAGATATATATATATATATTTATATAGGTTGGCCAGTCTCTATGACACAAAATTTGATTAAGAAACCATAACAAATGTGATTTGAAAGGTACGCATTACGTAATGCTCAAAGTGCAAACGAAAACCACACGATATATACCACTAATTAATATAATGTTATTTCATTTTAAGTAAACTTAATTTAATATGTCTTGACTCTTGACAGATGTAATGATTCTAGTGCAAACACCTCAAATCACGCCTCACTCTTAATAACATTCGTAATATGGACAACTCAAATTCAAATAACTTTTGAAAAGTGTGATTTATTATTATTATTATTATTATTATTATTATTATTATTAATTTGAGTTTACATAGTAAATTATAATTAATATTTTTTTTAATGAACTCACACTCGAGCTTTAAATATAATAGTATACAAATATGTGATAAGCAATGTTAACAAGTCAAATAAAATAATAAGAATAATAATTGTAAATGTCTTTTCGGATCAACACTTAAAATCATACATAATTCGATTTAGGGTCAGATTTTATGATTGCAAAGGTTGAGAGGTAATAAATTTATACTTATCGTTGATCTTTGTGTTCTTTGGGCTCTTCGTGTTCGTCGCCTAATAAATGATAAACGAGAACTAGAGAGGTAGGGGACGCGAAATGTTTTCTCTAGCGCGTGCTCCGACGTTCAACGTTAATTTGATTGTTATAATACGGTGGGTGATAGCTCGTCTAAATTTCTTAGAGAGAAGTTGAAGAAATTACAATGAGACATAAATTTTTAAGTCAAGAAGAACTTACGTTGTACTCGTGAAACATGTGGTATTTATAGATGACTTAGTAAATTAGATGACTTGTCTGAGAGCTTAGGAAATAGTGGCCGGGAAATGAAGCGGTCGAGGACCAAGGAGTGGCCAAGGACCTAGGGATGGCTGATCAATCATGGGGCCAAGGGCTTGGGAATGGCCTGACACTCAAGCAGCCTAGGATGTAGGAGTGACCGAGAACTCGCGCCGAAGGGGTTAAGAAATATGAAGAACGATCACGAATAATTTTTTTCTACCAAAATATGAAAATAAAAGCAAATAAAATGAAAAACACCGCTTTGAAGCCCAAAACGATATAATTTGGCTAAAATCATGCATTGCAAAGATGCTGTTTTTGTTGGCCCGTTTCCACTAAAAAATCACTACTGATTTGCGAAATTTCGACGTCGCGTCTTGTTCCATTACATGAGAGAGAGAGAGAGAGAGAGAGAGCAATTTTGGAGAGAGAGACGTTTCAAATTTAAATTTCAACCAGTTACTAATATCCTATTAATTAGAAAATTAATTTATTTATTTTAAAATGGCAATTGATTTTTTTAATTTTGAAAATAAATAGAATTACTCAATAGTTAATAGGGGTAAATTAATTATAAAATAGTTGATTTTATTTGACATATCAGCCTGGAGAATATTTTTTTCAGCAAAATTGAAACGTTGGTTATAGTAAAATTCCAACGTTCAAGTGACTCAGTTGGTTATAAATTTCTTCATTTGATTCAAATTCTCAAAATAGTCATTTAAGAATAAAAAAGTTAGCAAAAAAAAACAACTTAAACGTTTGGGTTTAGCAAAATAGCAAACATTTCGTAAATCTTAGGTAAATAGCCACTGTATTTTATTTACAAGTGTATAAATAAGTTCAATTTTTTTTGGGTATTTTTGTAAATATACACTTATAAATAAGTGTAAATAAAATACAATTGTTATTTAACTAAGATTTATAGAACGTTGGGTATTTTGAAAAAAAAAAAAATGTTTAAGTTGGCTATGTACACCTTTTAAAATTAAGGAGTGATGGGCTGTGAGAGTAACAAGCCGGGGTGTGTGTTTTTTTTTTTATTATTATTATTTTTTTTTTTTATTAGACAAACGAAAATTCTCTTCCGTCATTCCCTCGAACAAAAAATCACGTCGTTTAAAATTTAAATGCAAACGCTCAAATCCCGCCATCTCTCTCTCTCTCTCTCTCTGCTCTCTGCTCTCTGCTCTCTCTCAAACTCGCTGTGATTGATAGATAGCAGAGGTAAGAGAAATGGGTTCACAGACAGGTAAGAGATAAACTAATATATTAAAACCCTACTTTTATCCAGCCGTGTTTCACATTTCTTGCGTCGCAATTTATGTATCCCAGATTCGAATTTCGTCGATCTCTGGTCCGAAATCGTAGCGTCCGAACAACAACAACAACAAAGCATAGAGGGCCAAGCCATTTACAGAAGAAGAAAAACAGCACGAAGTTCTTTGAAAGCCTCCGAACATGTAGATCCCAAGTAAGTTTCTTTTAGCCAAGTTTCTTACGCTTTTTTCACAATAGAAAGTTAAAAAAAAAAAAAAAAAAAACAATATATGTATATGTATTAATTTTCAGAAGGCAATCAGGCTCCGGAGGTAGAGGGAATCAGAATCGGAAGAGTTTGGCAGTCCCGGATCCTATAAAGCGAATCAGTTGGAATCGTTCCCTTTCAACTAGGTCGATTTCCAATTTTCTCTTTGTTTTTCTTTTATGCTCTCTAAATTAATTTTTTTAGGGTTCTGCTAATTTTCAAGCAGTGAGAACTTTTTTTTATGGGGGGGATAAATGTTGATGAAAGTTATTCATAAGTTTGTTTTGAGTGTTGAATTATGTTCAACTAGTATTTTTCCCATCCTAGCTGGATTTTATCATTTCAGAGATTTTTTTATTTTTACCTTGTTAAGTTTGCCTAGTTGACAAAGACTCTTTTGAAATGTGAGTTTGTGGATGGGTCATTGGTCAAGTTTTAGACTTCGTGTGAATTGTGAATCTTTAATTAGCTCTTTTCTTTGAAACTTATAGCTTTTATTTGAAGTTCTGTTTGGTAAATTATGCAGAGGAAGAACGAGTATTGCTGTAGCGTATTGCGTTGTTGACATACCTCAAGCTAAACAATCCAAAAAAAGAGGCAAACCTCCTCTACCCAAAGTGAGATTTTACTGGTTCTATGTTGTGTGTAGCATATTGCATTTAACTATATCAAGTATCATGAAGTTCCGCTTTTAAAATTAATTGACAAGAGTTGAGTAACTCATAACCTTGTTAGTTCCCATTCTTTTTTTTCCATATAGGATTCCTAAAATGCCCATCATGATGATGACTTTTTTTTTAACTAATGACTCGTCATCTTGAGCAGAATCTCAAATAATTGGCTTGGAAACCCGTATAGGTTTGTTGACGGTTCATCTTAAAATCAATTAGCAATGTGAGGATTAACTCATAACCTTACAGACCTTGTTAGTTCTCCTTCTTTTTTCCAATTAGTTATAAGTTGACTTTAGGTATATCTTTATCTGGTTAAAGTTTGATCGTATTATTTCAAACATTTTTTTTTCGGGGCATAGATAGTTAGAATGCTTTGTTTTTGTAGGGAAAACTTGGGCGACCTCCAAACTTTGAGAAGGAACGGGTTTACTTCGAAGAAGTAGATGCTTTTGAGTTAATGGAGGAGTCTCCCTCGCCCAAGACCAACAAAACATGGGTCGGGGACAACCAAAGGGATTGCAATGCCGTGCCACCATTGACTTTTAGATTACATAACTGGTTTTACAAGAGGCTGAATAGTTCATGCGGACCTGCATCGACGTTGTCCAAGATTCTAGGAACTCCAATCCCCTTGACGCCTATACGCTGTGACAACTTTGAACCTTCTCTGCAAAGTACTCTTGAGCGGACTTTGGGAAAAATCGGCTCTCTTTCGAATTATGCTGATCGAGACCCCAAAACAAGTTTGGGCGGTAGAAGCATTTTTGCAGGGGATGACGCGGTCAGTGTGGATTCTAGAGATCTGGAATATGCAATCAAGAAAATCTCTCTAGCATCGACATCATCGTTTGAAAATGATCAGTTCAATTTTGCTACACTGTTAGCAGTTTGTGGACAGTCAGCTCCTTCAACTTTTCAGGACGTATTCTCGAAATATTGGTATGCTCATTTCACCATATTCTCTTGTTTAGTTTCATGCATTGGCCTAAAAAATTAAATTTACTTTATGTATTTAGTTAAAGGCCTTTTCTTTTGCAAGTTCAAACCATTTAACCCCTTTTGAACTGCTGAAAGTCAAAATTATATATTTTCTTCTCATCATCTGGACAACATTTTGATGTAATGTACTTTTATTATATGCTCAAAGCGTGTTTGATTATTTATGAATGAATCAGTACTCGAAATTATACTTGTCATGGAATTTTATGTTGTCACATTTTGCACGTTTTTTCTCTCTGCCGAAGTTTGCTTCTTTTTTTTTTTTTTTTACTGCCGATCCTGCTTGATTGAAAAGGAATTTCATATTCAGCGACCCAGAGAAGATTGTGAAAATTGGAGAAGGGACATTTGGAGAAGCGTTCATGGTTGGAAGTTACGTATGTAAAATAGTTCCCATAGACGGAGATTTCCGTGTTAATGGGGAAGTGCAAAAGGTACTCTAGTTTCCATCCTATAAAAGAATTATATGATTTTTCTGATTGGAGATGGTTGCAAAATGTAGGACAGCAAGGCTGCGTTAGAAATTTGATTATGTTACTACAGTAAACATGTGATAAACGGATTTGTGATTGCTCTGCCACAGAGATCGATGGAGTTGCTCGAGGAAGCCGTGCTTTCTCGAACTCTTAACTGTTTAAGACGCAGCAAAGAAGAAAGTCTCAATGCTTGCACTGGTTTTATTGACACGATTGAGTAAGTAATCTGAGTAGATTTTCTCAAAGTGAAAATACCTAGTTGAATAGGATTTTCTAGAAAGATTTTTCACTCTTCACTTAGTTTTTTAGTGAGAAAAACCCAGTCAAGAGAATCGTCGATCAATGATAGTGGTCATTGGGTTTGACCAGATGTTTACAACTTCTACTTTATTTGAATCCCATGCAGCTTGAGAGTTTGCCAAGGATCCTATGATGCTAATTTGATACGAGCTTGGCAAGACTGGGACGAAAAACACAATTCGGAAAATGACCATCCAAGAGAGTTCCCAGACACTCAGGTTTCGTTTCCGCTTCTTGCTTGCTGGTTCAGATATTCTTCTTTTTTTTAAATGGTTCACATTTTGGGAGCTGGACTTCCTTTCAGGACTTGATGAGCTCTTAAATAAAAAGTATAGCAGGTGAATATGTTATTTGCGTTTTTTTTTTACTTTTTGTTAAGATCGATATTTTTGCATTCAGAGCTACGTTGTATTTGTCCTGGCTCACGGAGGTAAAGATCTTGAAGGCTTTGTTCTACTGAATTTCGACGAGGCACGCACTTTACTAGTCCAGGTGCTCGCAATCTTATCAAATTGTTTATTTTTTTCCCTTTATTGGCGATTATGAAGATTTCATATTATAATTGTATTTACTATTGTTGTACCTTGCAGGTTGCAGTTTCCCTTGCAGTGGCTGAAGCAGCATATGAATTTGAACACCGTGATCTTCACTGGTATTTACTCACAATGCCATAGTCGATTTCTAGAATATTAATTCTACAGATTTATTTCTGACATTTAGCGAGAAATGTACTTAATTTAAGGGGGAATGTTCTTTTAAGAAGGAATGATTCTGTAACATTGCCTTTCACTCTTGAGGGAAAGAAAATGTTTGTGAAGACATTTGGATTGTCGGTGCAAATAATCGACTTTACACTTTCAAGAATAAATACTGGTATTTTTCATTGTTCCATTCTCTTCTGTTTATCTGTTACGTGCACATTCTTTACGGTCATCATAGTAACCATCAATATGCAGGTGAAGATATACTCTTTTTAGACCTATCCTCAGATCCGTATCTCTTCAAAGGTCCTAGGGGAGATAAACAGGTAAGATATTTGAATTATGGTTGTTTCTTTCAACTAGCATTGGTTTACCATTTTTGCATTATGGCTTAGTTTAGTGATTGTTTTCTTTTCAGTCAGAAACGTACCGGAAGATGAAGGACGTTACGGAAGATTGCTGGGAAGGAAGGTACGGTTTTTTGTGACTTCACTGAGAGATTATGCTTGTTCTTCACATACTTACCTGACTAATATTAAGAATAATCTGGAGACGCTTTCTCTTTTATAAATAGAGGTGATTCATGTGTTACTATCATTATTGTTATTTCTTTTTTTTAATGTAACATTGTTTTTCACAATTTGTTTTTTTTTTTTAATATTGTTTAAACTTTAAAATATTGCAGCTTCCCTCGAACAAATGTTTTGTGGTTGCTTTACTTGGTGGATATATTGCTCCTGAAGAAATCATTTGTAAGTTATATTTCTTCACACAATAACTTCAGTGGTTTTTGTTCTTTAAATTCTGACTTGGCATGCTTTGCCATCATTGAGGGGTTCAGCCTGGCATTAGAATAGAATGAATGTCTTTTATATGATCTTGTGTGTTTCAGTCCATGTAATTTACTAGCTATACCGCGATAAACGCACAAAAATGAATTTTACCCAAGTAATTTGCAAGTGTGTGATCTGGCTCTAACTATGATGCTGTTATAGGACCGTAATTCAAAGAACGAGAGGGACTTGCGGTCATTGAAGAAACGGCTAGACGGCTATCAATCTGCCAGAGAAGCAATTGTTGACCCGTTCTTCAGCGACTTAATCGTATTTGATTTGGTATGAGTCTTTACAATACTAACCTATGTTTTGAGCACTAGAGATTTGATGGTCTCTGCTTCGTGTTGCGTGTATATGTTATGCAACGCCTTTCTGGTTCTAAAGAACTCGGATTTGAATCTTAAGGAAGTTATGCCATTTGTATTTAGCTCACGGCGATTCTGATATCTATTAAAACAACACTTTAATAACATTAATGAGCAAGCATTGTGCATTGTACATGAAAAACTCAGTGCTAAGTGTCATCCTGTTAAAGATTTCACATGATCTCATTAGATAGCTTTAGTACATCTTTGATGAGAACTTTATATCTTCTCTTTTATTTGTTGGAAAGGACAACTTTTATGCTGTCTGATTTTTTTTTCTTTTCCTTATTTGACACAATAGTGTGATGTGTTTCTTTCAAAAGATGTGGATCATTTTGATGTCATTCGCCCAACATTTTTGAGATTCTGAATTTTTTATATTTATTTTGGTATAATTTTTAGTCAAACAAGAGGCTGATTTTACATGTTTATCATTAATATCAGTGATGAATCACTATAACACACCAATATTCAGTATAAAGACAGGAAACAAAGTACATATTGAAGCAAACTTCTCATTATTTCCAAGGTGGTCATATCTCGACTTTATAATCTTTTTCCCTGGCCATGAAATGATAATATATATTCTAAGACACTTTTATAAATATCCAGTTAAATCCCACTGAACATTATCGCCGCTGTGGCTGTATGACGAGACCATCTTCTCTACATATATCTTGCTTTGCTTTCGGCTCAGACCTTAGTCACACAAAGCGCTTTTTTATTCGATTATTCCACATGGGCTGTCTCTCCACTAATATTATTCTCGTATTTTTATATATTGCAATGCACAAATATGCGCCTTATTAAGCTTTGTAAATAACGAAAAAAAAAAATTGGACACGTGAGTCGTCTAAACTATAAAAATTGTAAATTAGCCAACTTTTGGTAAATATTTTGTAAATAGCCAATTTGCATACGTGTCAACTTATTAACTACATTTTTTTTACATGTTTGATTGAGTTAAATAAGTCTTTTACTAATCTGTTAATAAATTAACTTGGCTATTTACAAAAAATTAACCAAAAGTGGGCTATATCCCAATTCACTATAACCGTGTGGCTATATAACTTAATAACTCAAAAAATAATGGCCTAAAATAATCTATGGATAAAAAGAGATATCATTCCATGGAAAAAGGGTTTGATTTTCTTTTTCCTTCTTTGATATCTTTTTCCTTCACCTTGTAGCTGCTCAAAATGGTTGTGCTTTTCTTTGATATCTTTTTCTTTTACCATCTGTTGAGCTTGAGCATGCTATAATTTGCTGTATAAATGAAGTCTTAATGTGGTCTTATCTGAACAACAGTAATCATTATCTTCATCGGGAATTAGGCAATATCGCTTGAAGGTTGATAGAGAATCATATGTTGCATCGAAACCTAGAATACTGTTGATGCCCGTAAATTTCAATAAATAATGATTAATTTCGTTAAATAACGAATATAATGTGCGGAATTAACCGAAATAAACAATCGACAACTTTCTTCTATAAACACACGAGACTCAACAAAAACAGAAAATAGGAAGATGATGACCGAGATTTTCATAAGTTTTCTCACTCGCCGGATAATTCACCATGTCACTTGCCATCATTGATTCTCACACAAATTAACAAAGGGACATTTACTTAACTAGGACTAAATTAAGGGACATTTCTATTTTCCTACTTTTTTCAAAAATTTACCAAACTAGGACTAGTAAAAAAAAAAAATAATAATTCTTTTTTTCGACGGGCTGAGCGGGAAAATAGAAAGAAAGAGAAAAAATAAGAGATTTTATTGGGGAAGATTGTAGGTTGATAATTAGTATGATGGTATAATAGGTAGAATTTTGTGTATCTCTCATTTGACTTTTGTTTGACCGGTCCTAGTTTGGTAAATTTTTAAAAAAAGTAGGAAAATGGAAATTGGTCTTAATTTAGTCATAGTTTTGGCAATTTTCCATTAACAAACCCTAAAAAGAAAACATATAAGAAGAGCACACAAACCAGACCCAAAGAGAATGTGGTTTGTGTATTTGGAATGTTGTCTTTGTGTTTCTCACTCAGATTAGAAATCCATACGATGGTCGTGACTCGTGATGGAGAGTGTATCACTTATGTCACGTGCCGATTTCCATGGAGTATATTTATGAGAAATGTTCCAAATGATGATATGTTGTCTTATCATGAAAACATGACTTATCATGGCAAACTTGGTCCGTAAATACTTACCAGACAAGTAAACATATAAAAATGGAATAATGAAGCAAAAGAAAATAAATATAAAAATGGAATAAAATTCTAACCAATATATATTGGACTTCTTTTTTTTCCCTTTTACCTTTGGCTGATCCAGCCTAATCTTACTTTTTCTCTTGGCTTATCAATCAAAATGCAAGATTTTTTTCCTTCTTCCTTTTTGTCTATATCATATTTGTGTTTTGGATAGGGCTCAATGATAGTGCACTTATTAGTCAGCAGAATGACTAAACGAGGAAGCTAATGAGCTAGTTAAAATTGAATTTTGTGACAAGAGCTCTCAATGAGATCCGCTCAATTTAGGGTGGTTTAGAGTTTTTTTTTATTTTTTATTTTTATTTTTTATTATCAAACTACCCAACAAATTTGGGCCGTTTGGTTTAGTTTTCTAAACTCATTTTCTGTTTTTAAATTCTGTTTTCTGATTCTAATTTTTAAATTTAAAAAACAGATTTAAAATTACGTTTCAGAATATTTTAAATGTTGTTTGGTTATATTTTCTATTCAATTGTTTTTAGATTTTAATTTAAAATTTAAGAATTATAATATAACTATATATGGAAAATGAAATAGAAAACAACTTTTTTTTTTTTTCCAACTAAATTTTAAAGCAAAAAAAACATAATTCCAAATCTGTTTTCTAAATTAATAACCAAACATGTTTTCTAGTTGTGTTTTCTAAAATTTATAATTAGAAAACAGAAAACAAGATTGGAAAACTAAACCAAATAGGGGCGTGTGCATTTTAACAATATAGTTAATATTTTATTAAGTAAACTACTAATTTTTTTTAAAGAGGTTTGTTTCTGTTTTATTTTAATAAACTATTGTAGTAGTTAATTACCTTTATAAACATTGACTTTTGCAAATTAAAATTAGTCAATGTTTCAAAAATAGAACAAAGTAGTTAGTACATATACTGCAAATGCGAATAATAATGGTAAATGTTATATTTACATTGTCAAAATAGTATTTACAGAAGGAGGATGGAAAAAGTGGGCGATAAAATATACCTAGCGAAATAGAAAACCAACATAAAATAAAGTGATATTTTTTTTAATGAAATGAATTCGACATCAGATCACTACAAATAAAGTTTCTAAAAAAATGCTATTTCAGAAACTTTTTGCATGATGATAAAAAATGTATTATAAAATAATTCACGGCTAGTTATTAGTTTATATTTGACAAAGTTCGAATAGTTATCCTAAAATACTGTCAAGTATGACTAAAGACTACCTCTTTAAAATTGTTTTGTGAAAATATAAACATAAATTTAAATGAGCCAAAAATAATTTTAACGGCTAAAAAATGCCGGCGCCAAAAAGCAATAATCTACGCGTTAAAGTGGAGTTGGCGATTGAAGAAAACATCACAATTTAAACTTTAATTTTAAACCTTCCGTCAAAGTTGAAATGTTTTATGTAGATCCCTCTAAGTTAACGTGCAACTCCAATCCTAACACTAAGTTTTGTGTTGAAATCACATTATTTTTGTGTGTTTTTAGCAATAAATTTTTTTCAACTCCAATCACAATACTAAATTTTACACTAAAAATACTATTCTTCAAATAGTATAATAAAGTTGGTTTAGCATTGGAATTGATAACCAACTAAAGCTAAAATAATATAAAACTATTCTTTTTCATTTTGTCGTGTGATACAGTAACACACTAAATTTGATGTGATACTGTATACACACTAAAATATAATGTTGTATTTGCGGTGTGTTTGGAGAATATTTTACATTATATTTGATGATATACCGTGTGGTAAGAGTTGGACCTGAGATAAAAAAAAAAAAAAAAAAAAAAAAAAAAAAAAAAAAAAAAACAGATGGTATCACATAGCTGATCGATTTGTTTCTCTTTTTTTTAGACCACATAACATTAAAATGTATCGTAAAGAAGACCATGAAATTGTTTATTTTGTGAATCTGATTGTATAAAGTGACTTAAGAGTTTAAAATAATAGACAGTGAATCCTTAAAGCCCGCCAGACTACTCCACTAATTCAAAAGTTAGAACCTTTAATTCCTCTTTTTATCTGGTGGCTCGAGTCTGGTGATATGAATATATATGAACAGCAATGTTAGGCATATGGAATATATTTCAATATTAGGCATATGGAATATATTTCAATAATGTTAGGCATATGGAATATATTTCAATGTTAGAAAAATATACAAGGGAAAAAATATTGAACACAAGAAGATAGATTCTAGAATAACAGTAATAGATCATCGCGTTGTCAATAAAATTTGAGTTTCTAACCACTAATAAAGTGTCAAACTTTGAATATCTAGCCACTTGGAAACTTTAAAATATATATATATGGGTAATTAAGCTAAATGGCCTCCCGAAAATAAGCAATTTATTTTTTGCCCACATTTAGTTAATTAATGATAAATAGCCATTGGGATTTATTTACAGTAAAAATGGGACGGGATTGCCCTTTGTTATTCCCGCTCATTTTGTGATCACGGTCATTAAAGATCATCAGCTCAAATATTTGGTCATTAATGATAGCGAAAATCGAGGAAGGTCATTATAACCGTATCTCTGCATTCACACGCAACCGCAAGCTGCTTTTTCAGAAAAAAAATGAAAAAAAGAAAAAGAAAAAAAAAAGGATTTGGCCGCCATCAATGGCCGAGACCGAGCACCCCCCTACTCTCTCTCTCATCGTCATCGTCTCCTTCATCTCCTTCTCCTATCTTCTTTTTCATTCCTTGCGCGCCATCAATGGCCGAGACCGAGCACCACCAGCGCGTGTTCCAGCCGAGAAGACGAGGACAACCACGAGCCGTCGAGGATGCCGGACCGAGAGGAGACACCGGGAAACGACGCAGAGAGCACCGAAGAGATGATTTCACAGCCATCAAGGTGAGAAATCTTCTTCTCCAAAATGGGTTTTAAATTTAGGGTTCAAGATTGAGTTTTTTCTTATTCCGAGCGTAAATCTTCAAATAGAGGTTAGATTTGGGTTGTGAATTGCTGGATTTGGTGGTTATGATTTGATTTTGGCCGAAAAATGAGAATTGGGGTTTATGTATTTGAAATTGGGGCTTTTTGGATTCTGAGAATCGTTTGATGATTTAGAGATGTCTTCCGGGTTGTTTTATGCTCAGGTTGTGATTGAGATTGTTTGTTCTTCATTTTTGGCCGCCGCCACCACTTCTAATCACGACCACCACCACGTCACCACCCCCGTCAAGCGTCACTTCGTCCTCCTCTCTGCGATCTGCGTCCAAGGTCCCGATCGGAAACATGGACACCGCGAAGAACAGTTTTTTTTTTTTTGGTTGTTGCTCACATTAACAGTATGTTCGTGTAAATAGAAAACATATTTACAGTATATTCTTGTAAATACGAAGCATATTTACAGTATATTCATTGTAAATACAAAGCATATTTACAGTATATTCACTGTAAATACAAAGCATATTTACAGTATATTCGAGTAAATAAACTGAAAAAAATTCTGGAAATATTTTGAGCACGAAAATTCTGGAAATTATGAATATATGGAAACAAAATAATATAAATAAATGAAGAATATATTTACAGAGTTTATCCATATAAATTGCCACGAAAATAGATACTAATTACCTAAAGTCAACGCTAAAAACTTCAAAAAACATAACAATAAATGGGATATTAACTTTTAAAATTTGCAGGAAATTTCAAATTTCAAATTTGAAAATTTCACTATTCGGTTTCATTATTTGATTCGAAATTTGAAAAAAAAAATATGTGAATTAAATAAGGGCAAAAGTGTAAACCTAATTTAATTAATAAGCTGCCACGTAAGCAATATGACTATTTACAGCATATTAACGAAAAGTTGGCTAAAAAAAAATTGCTAGCATTAAAGATGGTTACGCAGCCAATTATTTGTATATATTTTAACCTTAATTGTAAACTTTTCCTTTGTTTAACCCTAATTGTAAGAGCACCTTTTTTTCTTCTTCTTACATTACATGCATGTTCATGTTTTTTTGGCTGAGACATGCATGTGCATGTTATTGCCACTTGTTATAGACTTATAGCTGCTTTATATCTTTCAGATCAGACTAATATTTCTTTGGGAAAGGCCCAAAAAGCATCCTCGGTTTATTCGTCTTCTCTTTCTTTCTTTCCATTCTAATTCTCTTCATTTATTTATTTTTTTCCTCTGATGGAACATATTTTGTAAAAAAAACACAAATTATACAAGGCTCTCTCAAACTACCCCGTGCCTCGTCACAAAGCAAACGTCTTTTCCTTTTTAATTTTGCCAATTTCGTAGTCTCTACTTTCTCAACTTTTAATTTATTTTAATTCTTTTACTTTTACCCTCTCTCTCTCTCTCTCTGTAACGGCTTTTATACCCCCAAACCCACAGAGAAGATTCTCCAAAGCTCCTGGGCATCACATGAAAAACCCACTTCAATACCCACCATTTTCTTTTAGGTCTGCTCCGAAACCCCCCAGAAACAAACCTCCTCTGATCTGGACTCATGAACATGGACAAAAGAGCCTCTCATGGCCTCTTCTTTCTCTTCCTCTCTCTCCTCTTCTGGTGCTCTTCCGGTAAGTTAAAAACTACTAACAAACCCATGGTTTCTATTTTATTATTACTACTATACTAAGTAAAGATGTTACCTTTCGTTTGTTTCATCTCCAATCTCCCTCTCAGGAACCTCAGTGGGTTTTCGCTACCACGCGAGAGGAAGAAGAAGCAACAGAGCAATGGCGTTTCTTGAGAAACACCTCAATCTCTCACCCTCCGATTACGACGTTCGGGTCTTCGTTAATTCGGATCGCGAGGCTCTATCTTCCTTCTCCGACTCCGAAGTCGGTTCGTCTCTCGATCTCCACCAGAACCAGAACCAGCTCGAGAGAGCTCTGACGAAACCGAAACCCTCGTCTCTGTCTCGGCTCATCAAAACCGTCGTCGCGACAGTCGGAGACGGCGATCGTACGAGACGACTGGACAGCCTCGCCAAACTGTTACCCACTCTGAAGTCCGTACATTCGGTGCTGACCAGGCTTGACCTCCACGACCGTGTCAAGCTCGCCGTGGCTTTACCTTTCTCGCTCCTTGACCACAAGATGGCCGCGAAACACGAGAGAGAGCTCTGCAGCGTCTTAAGCTTCGTGAAGAGACTAAACTCGTCTGTGATCATCGAAGCAGCCATTAACGACGACGACGAAGAAACGACCCAGATGACGAGCGTCGACGAACTCGTCAAGTCCGCGCTTCAAAAGGCCAACTCCGCAGCCTCAATTTTCCCATGCGAAGACATCGATATTCCCACGACGGTCTTGACACTCAAAACCCATCACATCACAAACCCAAAACACATCTCAGACCTCACTCACAGACTCTCCAAAGCTTTACAAGAAACCAATCCCCAACCCAAAATATCCTCTCTATACTTGCACCCAATAGTTTCCCCAAATCCCCGCAGAGAGCTATTGACCGAATCCCGCGACACGCTATTCACTCCGATCCCCATCCCGACCCCGACCCCGACGATAGTCACAGTGAATCCGACCCCAGTCACAGTCCCGAACCCCGAGGTCCCGATAGTCACAGCCCCGCCGGTGACGAACCCGGTTGCTTCTCCGGCAAGTAATGGCGGCGGGGCCGGTGGGACGTGGTGCGTGGCGAAGCCGGGGGCGTCGGAGGCGGCGCTGCAAGCGGCTCTGGACTACGCGTGCGGTGCCGGGGCCGACTGCTCTCAGCTCCAGCAAGGAGCGAGCTGTTCGAGCCCCGAGACTCTGCAGAGTCACGCCTCGTACGCATTCAACAGCTATTACCAGAAGAGCCCGCTCCCGACTAGCTGCAACTTCGGGGGCGTCGCCGCCTTGACCAACGCCAATCCCAGTCAGTTCTCTCATCTTTTTTTCTTTTTCTTTTTCTCTTGTTGGGATCTCTATAACGGTTAGCCTATAAATAGATAGACTTATATATGGTTGATGTAGGCGAAAGATAGAAGGAGTTGCACAAATAGGTCGGGTCGTTTGAAAGATGCTGATTCTATGAATAAATCGGAGTTTTCCAAACCTTCGACAAGTACCTCTTTATTTTTCATTTTCAGACGGTTTTGCTCGTATTTTAAATGAAACTGTAATCAGCAAGGGAACATGTAGACAGTAAAAAAAGAGTCTGGTTTAACCATAAGGAAAATACCATTAAGAAACGGTATTTACGAGAGAATAGAAGGAAAGGAAGAATTTATTTTCGTGGGTCTCTCGAATACGCGGTTCACATGTTTCAAACACCCTCTTCTATAAATGGAGTAGGGGGTTATGGCGGGAAAAGTGGCATAAATCTTTGAATTTTTTTTTTTTTTTTTATACTAGCGGCTGGTTTTTATGTTTGCTTTATTTTGGCCTGTGTCCATTGACTTTGATCAGGACTTGATAGTTTGGATCACAGAAAGCTCTTTCTAAAAAACATCTTATCTGATGCGTATAATTTTTCGTGACAGGCACTGGATCGTGTGTCTATACGTCATCCGCTTCGTCATCGGCGCCAACGATGGCCTCTCCGCTGACAATGACGCCGTTGACTCCGACGCCGCCAGCTTTAACTCCGCCTCCGATGATCACAAATCCGGCGACGGTCCCAGCTCCAACGATCACGAATCCTGCGACGGTCCCAGCTCCGATGATCACAAATCCGGCGACAGTCCCAACTCCTTCATGGTCCACCGTACCAGGGTAGACTCTCTTTTCGATTTCCTAGAAGTTATAAATCGTATCAGTTTAATCATTCTATTAATTTTTAACTAAAACTAATGAGGACAACATTTCAAACCCAACAATATGGTTTTGGTTAGAGATTTTCACACAAGGACTAAACTTGTATGATATCTAACGTACACTGAATTTGTTTTTTTTGTCTTTTGAAGAATTAATCCATTAACCCTGTTCACTCTTTTATCTTTTATGTTTTTGCAGCTCCGTGGGAATTGCTCCACCTTCGCTGTCGAATACCAGCGCTGATACGGGCCCGGAGTTTGGGCTGGAAGGCCCGCCCGGGTTTTCAAACTCATCCCCTTCCAACGCCGGCGGCGGTTTGAAACCATCCCTGAGCCTGCTCTTCTTGCTCACATCCTTGGCAGTCACAAGGAAGATTGTTCTGGTGTAAGGCTCACAGTGACTGATGACAGTAGATTTTCAGACTGAAATATTGACCCAGATGGTACATCTATATGAATATACATATATATTTCTCCAAGAATAGCCAAGTTGGTGACCTGATCAGTCTCACAAATGCCACAAGATTGGGATGAAGCGCTTAAGAACCAATATATATATATATATATATATATATATATATATATATATATATATATATGGTCAAGTGGTGTGAGGTCTAGAAGTCCAATATAATAGAATTCAGATCATGTGTATATATATTTGTCTTGGAAGAACATATGTTAAGTTTTGTAGGTCTATGGAATTGATCAGTTGTAGTCAAATTTCGTTTTAGTAGCTTTAGTAAAACTAAAATTTGTTACGTATATGCCCCGGTCACTCTCTCTCTCTCTCTCTCTCTCTCTCTCTCTCTCTCTCTCATTGGTTAGCAGTGTAATGATGATTTGAAAGGTTAGAGGAATTTAGACATCTTTTTATGCTAGCCCATTTTTTCTTTTTTTGGTGCAAAAATGTTTGATTAAGAAATCCTTATATACAAGGGAAGATAGATGTCCATGGGAAAAATGCATCTTTAATCATATATGACAAAATCAGACAAAGTTCCCATTAAAAAAAAGGAGATTCATCAATCCTTTTGTCATATATAAATAAGTATCAAGAACTAAATTTAAAGTTTAGTAGAAAAAAAAAGAACTAAATTTGAAGCACATATACTTATTTTGAACTAATGTAAAAAAAATATGTTTTAGAATTGAGAAAAAAATATAATTTTATTCTATGTGGTATTTAATTTGATTGCTTAAAAAATGGGTTTTATGAAATCTAATATAAAATAGAGACCTATGATCAGAAGATAAATAATTGTAATTTGTTTTCTATTAATTACAGTCGCTTAGCATTATCCTATCCTATGCTACCTAAAGAGGGTGCAGTATTGAAAATTGACTTCTCTTCCATATTTATAGTATAGGTTGCAACGTTTTGTTGTGATCAAACTTAGGGCAAACAAAGTTACCCGAACCAAATTTTACAAGTCTCTGAAGTAGATGTTTTATACATTCACGGGTTTTTAACTTCTTTGGGGGCCATTTTGAAGGCCTCTTCTTTGGAAACCCTTCTCTGAGTAGTCTTCGTGGTGCTTCAACATCTAGAAATGGTCCATAGGCGATCAAGCCACTTCTTCAAGGTGACAGCTTGCGAAGTGACGTGAGATCATCATGGTTGAGTTGTCGAGTCTCCTCAAAGGTGAAACGGTGGACAATGCGGTTTGTATCCTCGCGAGGATCTTTTGTTGGTTGGACCATTTTCCGACTCGGACTAGGGTGTCATCAACTAAGCTTCAACTCGCTAATTCTCAATCAGATGTTGGTAGTCCGCTCAATCGGTGGGTCCTTCGACCTGAGGAGATCTTTTGGTCTTATCTATGATGAATTGAAATGTTTCATCATTCATGCTCAAAACGGTTAAAAATGTTTACCTTCTTTTGATAGGGAGATGATGTCTTTACATTGAGGACTTCTATTGAGTGGAGGCACCAATTGTCGATTGTTAAAATGAAAAAGAAAGGAATGGTCACCGTGAAGTTTTAGTTAGACCTTGACTCTAGTGGTCGGGGTAAAATATAGCTCGTAAAAGTGTTTTGTCTAAGGTGGATAAGTAGTACTCACTCAATAGCCCTAGAGAAACAAACTCCCATGTAATCCCTCTTTCCTCTCAGCTTTAATCAAGAGACGTGGGGGTACTTGACCGCTGAAACAAGTATGATGAAATTGGATCTCCATGTCGCAGCCCTCAATTCAGTCGAATTCTGGCAGTGGGCTACCATTCAGGAGTATAGACATCGTCGTCGTCGAAAGGCACGAGTTAATCAACCGACGGAAATGTTCGCCAAACCCCGCAGCTTTGAGTTTCTTATTGATGAAAGACAACTCAACCCGATCATATGCTTTACTTACGAAATGAATCTATATCTGTAGGATTTGAATTCACGCTCTTAAAACTTCACGTGTGTGTTTGGTTTGGGGTAATATTAATCACATTCCCAAAAATCTTAAAGATTACCTTGTTTGATTTGATGTGATTGATGTTAAAAAATATTTTCGAGAGTGTGATTAATTAGTTAATGAAATTACCTTAAAATGTGGTTACCATAAAAAAATGTGTTATTCAGTGAGATGAAATCCTTATTATAAATTTATAAATGATATTATATATTGTTATTTAAGTTTTAAGTATATATATATATATATATATATATATATATATATATATATTAATTGTTCTTTGTTATGAAAACTAAAGGAATAACTTAAATCGAAAACTCTTTAAACACTTATAAGGTAGAAATTTTAGAAGAGAGAATAGAGAAGTATGGAGAGTAAATTGTAGAGAGAAAATAAAAGAGTAAATTGTAAGAATTGGGATGGATATTCCCTTCATCATCCTCATGTATTTATAGTAAAATTTGTGTACATTAGACAATAAGTTAGGTGTAGGGTAATTAATTATTTACCCCATATTTTTTTACTTTTTTTAGTATACCAATTATTTACAACACTCCCCCTTTGGGATGCTCATTGATACATTTATGTGTTCCTGCTGCCTCGTTAAAAACCTTACTAGGAAAAACCCCAGTAGGATAAAAACCTCAGTAAGGAAAAAAAAGAGTACAGGTATGCAAAGCTCCCCCTGATGCAAACATAGGTGCGTTCTTTCTATAAATCTTGCAATTTACGCATTCCAATGTCATGAACATGTTTTCTGAAAGTTGAAGTGGGGAGCGCCTTTGTAAGGAGATCATATGAGTTATCACAAGAACGAATATACTGGATGCTGATAACATTGTTCTTCTCTAGCTCTTGAGTGAATGAAAAGAACTTCGGAGGGATGTGTTTTGTTCTATCACTCTTGATGAATCTTTCCTTCATTTGAGCAACACATGCGACATTATCTTCATAAAGTGTGATAGGGTCCGCGATTGTTGGAAGACCACTGGTGGCTCTAATATATTGCGTCATTGATCTCAGCCATACACATTCACGACTTGCTTCATGTAGTGCTATAATCCCCGCATGATTTGATGATGTGGCAACGAGCGTTTGCTTTTGAGAACACCTCGAAATCGTAATCCTTCCATACGTAACCACATATCCAGACTGAGATCTCCCTTTGTGTGGATCTGATAAGTAACCTGCATCTGCACAACTAATCAAAACTGGTTTTGTCTTGTTAGAATAAAATAATCCTAAATCAATCGTTCTTTGAAGATAACGAAGCACATGTTTGACCTCATTCTAGTGTCTCTTTGTAGGAGCTGAGCTGAATCTTGTTAATAGATTAACTACAAAAGCTATATCTGATCGAGTGCAATTAGCAAGGTACATAAGGGCTCCAATCGCACTGAAATATGGTACTTCAGGACCAAGAATCTGTTCAGATTCCTCACATGGACAAAATAGGTCTTTTACCACATCTAGGGATCTGACAACCATTGGAGTACTTAAATGATTTGACTTATCCATATGGAAGCGTTTTATCACTTTTTTGTGTAATTTGACTGATGCACAAATATTCCATTTTTCACGTGCTCAATCTTTAAGCCAAGACAATATTTTGTCTTCCCAAGATCTTTCATTTCAAATTCTTTCTTTAAGTAAAAGATTACTTCTTTGATCACTTCATCAGTCCCAATGATGTTTAAATCATCAACATAAACAGCGATGATCACACACCCGGATGTTGTTTTCTTATTGAATACACAGGGACAAAGAGAGGTATTGACATAACCCTTTTGTATTAAATATTCAATTAAGCAATTAAACCACATTCATCCGGATTGCTTTAACCTATATAAAGATCTTTGTAATTTGATGGAATATTTTTCTCTAGGCTTTGAACTAGATGCTACAGGCATCTTGAATCCTTCAGGGATCTTCATATATATGAGTATCTAGCGATCCGTATAAATAAGATGTGACAACATCCATGAGATGCATATTTAGTTTCTCATGCACTACTAGGCTGACTAAGTATCTGAATGTAATTCCATCCATTACAGGGGAATATGTTTCTTCAAAATCAATTATGGGCCTTCGAGAAAAACCTTGGGCAACAAGTCGAGCTTTGTATCTCACAATCTCGTTTTTCTCATTTCTCTTTCGTACAAATACCCATTTGTATCCGACAGGTCTCATATCTACTGGTGTGAGTACTATAGGTCCAAAGACCTTGTGCTTCTTAAACGAGTCAAGTTCGGTTTGAATTGCATTTTTTCATTCACCCCAATCGTGTCTATTTTTACATTTAGTAACAGATCTTGGTTCGCGATCTCCATCATTTTCATCCATGACATCACATGCCAGACTATATGAGAATGCATCATTGATTTCATCATTTCGGTTCCATTGTATACCTGTATTGGCATAATTAATCGAAATTTTTCGATTTTCCTCGTTTTGTATTTCTAGAAAACATTCCTCTATTTTGGGGTCATTTTTTTCTCTCTGCTCCTTTTCTTTTCCGAGGATTTTTATCTTTGGAACCGAATGGTCTTCAACGCTTCAGGCGTGTTGTGACTTCATGAGTGACTTTAGTTTTAAATTGTCCTTTTGGGACATCAATTTGCGCAGCAGCATTTGCAGCTGGAATGTATGATTTAGTCACTCTCCTTAGTGTATGTAAACGCATCAGGAAGCTGATTTGTAATATCTTGCAAATGTACAATCCTTTCCACTTCTCATTCACAGTCTTTTGTGTAAGGGTCAAGATGCAATAATGTTGGTACAGACCACGTAATTTCCTTTTCCAGCTGGTTTCTTTCTCCCCCTAATATTGAGAAATTTTCTTCATCAAAATGACAATAAGCAAAACATGTTGTAAAAACATCACCAGTTTGAGGTTCTAGATACCAAACAATAGATGAACTTTAATATCCTACGTAAATTCCAAGCCTTCTTTGAGGTCTCATCTTTGTTCTTTGAGGTGGTGCTATAGACACATAAATAGCACATCCAAAAATTCTCAGATGAGATATATATGGAACTTGGCCAAATGCAAGTTGCAGAGGGGAGTATTTATTATATGCACTTGGTCGGATGCGAATTAATGCAGCAACATGCAAGATTGCATAACCCCATACTGAAGCATGGAGCTTTGTTCTCATTATCAATGGTCTAGCAATAAGCTGGATGCGCTTGATTAGCGATTTAGCTAGACCATTTTGTGTATGTACATGAGCAACAGGATGTTCCACATCAATCTCAACTGACATACAATAATCATCGAATGTTTGGGATGTAAATTCATCGGTATTATTGAGCCTGCTTTTCTTAATTGTATGATCAGGAAATTGAGCTCTTAATTTGATTACTTGAACAAGTAATTTCGCAAATGCCATATTGCGAGTTGATAACAGACAAACATGCTACCATTTGCTAGAGGCATCTATCAATACCATTGAGGGATCTTCTGGCCCTTCAATGGATGCCCATGTGTGTTTTCAATAATTCTTTGCATCATAATAGAACCAGGATGACCCAAACGATTATGTCATGTCGTTAAAATTGAAGATTCGATGACTACCGAATTTGATTATATCGCATTTATATACGTGTAGTGCAATCCAGTAGGGAGCATAGGTAGTATTTCTAAAATTTGTCTCTTTCCAAATTCGGATGTCGTAAGACACATATATTTCATGGTACCTTCAGTTATAGATTGAGTATTAAATCCATGAGAATATATATCATTAAAACTCAACAAGTTTCATTTGGATCTCGGTGAAAATAAGGCATTATTTATAGTGAATTCTGTTCCATTCGGCAGTGTGAAATTTTACTTACCAATACCTTCAATTAGATCTACAGGACCTGATATAGTATTCACAAAAATTTTCGTTGGCTTTATCATTGAGAAAAACTTTTTATCATTCAAAATAGTATGCGTTGTTCCACTATCCGGTATGCAAATTTCTCCAGTACCAACCATTTGGTTCGCCTCACAATTAGCTTTTTTCATATGATAACTTCAAATTAAAACAAAATAAAGTTAATGGGGAAGACATACTTATAGTATACTAATTTGTTACATAATCTTGAGAAAAAAAGAAAAATATATATATAACACATACTATACATATTTAAATAGTCAGGTAAAACATTGGACCAATTTGTTTCATTCCCAGAAAAACATACATGCATCATTAATCTATATCACCGAAGTTTTCAACGAAAGCAGCAGAACCAACAATAGTGTGCGCAAGATCACCATCGAAGTCGGAAGCATCAAGATGAATGGAGCCGTCTAAAGGTTCTTGGTCAATAAAGTTGACCTCTCTTTCTTTCCCCTTCAAGGATGCTTTATATAGATTGCACAAATGCTGATAAACACAACAAAGTCTAGATCAGTGCCCTTTTGTGCCACATCTATGACAAACATCTTCTTTACCCTTGGAAGAACTTGGGTATTTTCCCTTTTTGTGGGGATAATCGTGATTCTTTTCATCTTGCTGCTTCTTATGATAATCTTTCGTGGTATTGTAAGGATGGTTATGATTATAGCCACGACCACGTCGGTATCCACATCCACGACCACGACCATGACCATGATCTCGACCTCGACCTCATCCTCGTCCAGGAATTAGTTCTGTTGTTCAGGTTCTTCGGAGTTAACGGCGTTTATTTCAAGTAATGCTTTTGAACTTGTCGGACAAGATTGGTGATTCTTTATCAGCAATTCATTATTCTTCTCTGCGATTAGAAGACAAGTGATTAGTTCAGAATATTTTGTAAATCCTCGAACACGATATTGTTGTTGCAAGGTTACGTTCGATGCATGGAAAGTAGTGAACGTCTTTTCCAGCATGTCATGATCGGTCACTTGGTCTCCACAAAATCTCAGATGAGATACTATTCGGAACATCGCAGAGTTATATTCGCATACTTTTTTGAAATCTTGGAACCGTAAAGCGTTCCATTGATCACGGTATACTGGAAGCATGATCTCTTTTTGGTGAAAATACCTGTCCCTCAACTCCTTCCAGAGTAAACTTGGATCTCTGGTGGTGAGGTATTCACTTTTAAGTCCCTCGTCAAGATGTCGACGAAGAAAAATTAAAGATTTAGCCTTGTCTATATTTGACGAGGCATTTTCCTCAGAAAGTGTTTCCAGTAAACCCAAAGATTCCAGATGCATCTCTACATCCACCTTCCAGGGCATGTAGTTTTGGTCTGTGATGTCTAGAGCACTGATATCAAGCTTGACGAGATTTTCCATGATGATAACTATTATGAAATATAAAATTTCTTAGATTAATGATTAAGGATATATAAGTCTACAACAATTGTAATGAATAAAAAGTAATACATGAATCCAAATATTACTCCAACGAAATAAAATTCATCCGGTAGAATTTCTATGGTAAAAATATAAACATTAAACATAACAATAAGTATGGCAATAAAGACTAGTATTTAGCGAGACATTTTGAGTTTGAACCGAAAAAAAATATTAGGAGATGAGAAAAATATATATGAGGTAGAAGAAAATTTGAGAGTTTTGTGCGGTTAAAAATGAGTTGAATAGTATGTATTTATAAGGTAAAATATAGTCGTTTATAACGGTTATATTTATTAATTTTGTGGCAAAAATAATTGTATTTAAGTATAACAATGTGTAATAAACAATATGTAGATGTACGAGTATTGAAATGACATAGCTAATCAAAGTAAAATATTAAGTAGAGCAGTTAAAATAAATTTGCAATTAATAGCATTTTTTTATAAGGTGGCAGAGCCTCCTGCATATAGAAAATTGATATTAATTACAAGTAAGATGTAGTTCACATCACTTTACTACAAGGAGGCAGAGCCTTCCATGTATATAGTATTATGATGTTATACATTAACGAAGTTAAAATATTGTAAATCACATCATATTATTATAAGGTGGCAGAGCCTCATCTGTATAATAATCTGGTGTTATACAATAAATAATAGTTATACGAGTTTTAGTGTTTAGAGTATTATACCTCTGAGTTGATCTTGACGAGAGTGATCGTGCTGATAACGTATTATGAAAACCAAAGGAATAACTTAAATCGAAAACTCTTTAAACACTTATAAGGTATGAATTTTAGAAGAGAGAATAGATAAGTATGGAGAGTAAATTGTACAGAGAAAATGAAAGAGTAAATTATAGAAATTGAGATGGATTTTCCCTTCGTCATCTTCGTTGTATTTATAGTAAAATTTGTGTACATTAATCAATATATTAGGTGTAAGATAATTAATTATTTACACCATATTTTTTAGTTTTTTAAGCATATCAATTTTTTACAACATTCTTTAAATTTAATACGCTAATTTCTTTTTCTCTTTCTATGTTTTGTGCTTATGTTGTTTTTTACCCACTTAATCATAAAAAATAAAAAAAATAAAAAAATAAAATTCCTATTTCTCTCCCCCCACAAATAAATAATTCTATTTGTTTCTAATAGTTCACCCCTCCGTTCATCTAGAAAGAACGAAAGAAAGCAAAGCAATGAGCCAAAGGCAGAGCCCAACCCCTCCTCCGCTCCCTCCGTCGGCGGCGCCGTCGTCGAAGTGCGGGCAGTGCCTGACGGAAGGGAAGTGGATCCTCCACCAAGTCCGGTGCAGAGGAATGCACCGCCGCCTCTGCACCACCTGCGTCCTCCAGCTCCACCCCGCCGCCTTCTGCCCCGTGTGCTTCCAGCTCCACGACGGAGGAGCCGCCGCCGCCTCCAAGCGCCTCAGCTGCAGCAAGTGCTCCTCCCTCACCCACTCCCACTGCCTCTCCCCCGCCGCCGGCCCCTTCCTCTGCGCCGCCTGCGCCGACCCCTCCCACTTCCACGCCCACGGCCGCCGCCAAGCCCTCCTCGTCCTCTGCGCCGCCCGGATCTCCGCCGCCTCCATGGCCAAGGCCCTCCTCCTCGCCCGCGCCGAGGCCGACCGCCGCGTCCGCGACGCCGCCATCGCCCGCAAGCGCGCCCGCGAAGCCATCGACAACCTCGCCCTCGTCGCCGATCGGACCCCCACCGCCGGTTAGTTCTTAGCGGCTGGATCTCCCTTCGTCTGCTTTTGCTTTCGCAAGATTCGCCTTAGCTTCTTCGTTCGTCCTTAATTCGGACTAGCTTTGTTCTGTGATCAAATTTGCTGGAGATGTAAGTAATTTTGCTTGGAAGAAGAAGATGCTGGTATTTGTGTATTGAATGCTTATCTTATTTGTGTCACTTTTAGCTTCTGAGAATCACTTAGTTTTCCAAGAGATAGTATTTCATTTAACACAATTAAACCTATGAAAGTCGATCGAAGAGTATATAATTAACCACAAAGACTTCCACACTTGGTAATAACAAGTTGTACATTACAAATCTATGAAATCTCGATTTCACAGATCGTCGAAGCCCTCGACGAGTATGTCGCTGATTTCATCTCCGGCGGAAAAGTCACCGGGGGTTGAACCCAAACCCTCGGAGCCGATCAACAATCGGTGGGTCTCCGAATCTGGGACCCAACCCTTCTCCAACATCACGTCCAGTAACCGACGAGCCTCGTCTCGGTCCCCCTCTTTCCACAGGCCCTGAACGAGGACGTTGTACACGGCCGAGTCCATTACTCCGAGCGGGACGAGTTTCTCGATCGAACGCGAGATCCCGCGCAGCCCGCGGTGGTCCGCCACGCGGGAAACCATACCCAGAAGCCTCTCCGAGTCGGGCTCGACTCCCTCGTCGACCATCGCGTTGAAGAGCGAAACGCAATCCCCGGCCCGATTCTCCATCGAGCTCGTGACCTCGATCGCGACGCGGTACGCTTCCGCGTCGAGGTCGATTCCCGAAATTAGCATCCGCGAGAGCACCGCGATCGCATCTCTGGGCCTTCTTTCTCTCGACAGCCCTCGCATTATTGTCGTGTAAATCGAGCCGTCGAATGAAGTGTCCGATGAATAGTAAGCCAATCGACACAGTTCCGTCGCCTCGCCGGGCTTCCCTGTGTCACAAACGGCCTCGATGAGCAAATCGAACGAAGAAGACCCGAGAGAGGAACCGTTGCGAGACATGTAACGGAACAGCTCCGCGGCTTCGTGGACCGACCGAGCGCTGCTGCAGAGAGCTTCGACTAGTTTGGAGTACGCTATCGGATCCAAAACCCACGAGTTGGTTTTGATCAGACGAAGCAGCTTCAGAGCGCTCTCGAGCTTCCTCGAATTGGAGTTCCCGAGAACGAGGGCCGAGTAGGTATCGGAGTCGGGAACGATTGAAGACACGACCATTCTACCGAGAAGCTCAGAACCTTTCTTGATCCCTTGTCGATCACACGCCCATCTGATAATGACGTTCCAAGAATCGCAGTCATCGACATTGAGTTCGGACATTCTCCGCAAAATCTCCATCGCCAACGAGAATTCTCCGGCTCGGTAACAGCCCTCGAGCAGCGCATTGTACGGCCGAGTTTCAAGAACGCTCTTCTCCTCCAAGAACTTCGCAGCCTCACCGACTTTTCCCGATCGACAAAACACGTCGACCAAACCAACGACCGCGTCAACGGGCATTTCTAGGCCCGCCTTTAACGCCTCTTCGAGAACGGAGACCGCTTCGTCCTGCAAAAGGTTTTCGCAAAAACACCCCATCAAAGCCGTTGAAGTCGAGTAATCGAGCTCAAAGCCGCAATCTCTCATCATTCCGAACAATCTGATTCCCTCGCTATGCCTGTTCTCTCTACAGACCAACGGTACGACGACCCTGAAGAAGTTCGGATCGAGCTTCTTAAGCCCTAATTCAAACATCTCACGCAGAACGCCGACGGCTTCATCGACCTGATTCTTTGCAAAGAGACCCTTTACGATTATCTCAAAGGACTTGCTGTTGGGGCTACAACCTTTCTTCTCCATCCTCTTGAACTGATCCAATGCGGTTTCGAGGCGCTCAGAGTCGACCAAAGCCTCTAACAAACAATTCAGAGTCTCGATGCTCGGCGAAATGCCCGCCTTGACCATCTCTTTGTAAACAAGCAACACGTCCCGAAACTCTCTCTTTTCCTTCACCAAAGCACTCATCAGAGCGTTGACCGTCCCTACGGGGGGACTATACCCACCCGAATTCATGATAACAAGCACGGACAGAGCTTCGCTGAGCCGACATTGCTCGACAAACTCGCCGATCAGCGCCAACAGAGCCTCTTTGGTACCTGGGAGTTTCTCTCTCACCATGTTCTGGCAAAGCCCTTCCATTTCCTCAACGATCCCAGCAAAACCCAGCTTCCGAATTATCCGGCAATAAGTCTCCGGGGTGTGACGAAACCGGGTTTGACGAGAAGCCCCTTTGAATAGCTTCACGGCACTGCTCAAGTCGTGTGTGTCGTCCAAAACCCGGATAAAGTTATCCGCGACAAGCTTATTCCTAGTGACCTGGTGAGTTTTTCCCTCGGAATTGGTTTCAGTGACAGTTTCTAATGAAGCAGCGCAAGAGTTTGATGAAGAGTATGAGGTTGATATGACCCAGATGGGGATTCGCTTGCATATCGATGAAGGCGATAGCTTTATGGCCATTGATGGTGTCTCGTCTCTTGGGCCGTTTGGGTTTGAAGTTTTATTTCCGATGAAACATTGGAACAGTAATTGGGAATCTAAAATATTTTATTGGAAGACGAGTTGAAAGGAAATCACGCATCACTGAGCTTTCTAAAGGAGAGATTGGAAAGGCTTTGGGAGAGTGCCGTGATTTGTTGGTCCGCCGTCTCGCAGTTTCTGTGGTTAATGAATCCACGTTGCAGGTTTTAAACGACAACGGAAGTAAACGACATGGTAGTACAAACGACAATAGACTGAAAACGTAAAGACGACATCCAAATGGATGATAATCACGAAATGTCCTTTTTTCTATAGATATGGTTTTATGCTCATTTTATATTTTTCTCATAGAATACGCATACACTAAAAATATATATTAATTTTGACAACAAATTTAAACTAGGGTATATATATTAACGCAAAATAATGGGACAATCATATCCAAATCCATGATAATTGACGTAACTGTTCATATTTTATTAGAAAGAGCTATTGGCGGTAAAAACACTCAATATTTTCGAGTTAATGCGGTTTAATATTAATTCTTTAAAAGTTGCAGGAAAAATACTCAACGTTAGAATATTCTTCCACCGTTATTACATGTCGTTAAAATGGACGAAAAGACAGATATAATTTATCTAGACGAGCAAAATTAAAAAAAAATAAACATCATATTTTTATAATATTTAAAAAAAATTAAAAAATTGTTTTTTCTCTATCCTTGACTTGAATTCTCTATCCCTCAAATGCATTTTCGTTTATTTTAATATTTATGTTAATATTGAAAAAGTTTTAATACTACTCTTTGTTTTTAAATAAATTACAGATATATTAAACTAACATTAAATAAAGAGCTACAACCAATTCATTAAATTTTTTAATGTAAAATTATTATGTATTTACAGCATTAAAATAATTAAGATTAATAATAAATAAAATGTTATTAACATAAAGTTTGCCAAAAAAAATCGTATATAAAAATAAAAATGTTCGTGCTCGTGCTCGTGCTCGTGCTCGTGGTGAAGAAAGAGATGAGAGAGAGAATATAGAATTTTAATTTTTTTTCCCTTAACATAATAAAATTAAGCTTATTTTTAATTTTGCTAATTTAAATGACTTACATGTGTTTTACCATCTATTTTAACGAACAAGTAGTTACGGTGAAAGGATATTGTAACATTTATTATTTTTCCCACAACTTTTAAAGAATGGACATTAAACTGCAAAAATAAAAAAACATTTGAGTATTTTTGCACCTTCTTTATTGTGATAATATTGTATGCACCTTCTATCTTCACAATAATACTCCACATTTATATGTAATTAAACATTTGTTATGAAAACCAAAGAAGCAATCCGAAGTTAACGGCGACCACGACCACGACCATGACCTCGTCCTCGAGCCGGAATATAGTTTAGTTGTTCAGGGTTTTTCGGAGTTAACTGCGTTTACTTTAGGTAATGTCTTTGAACCTGTCAGACGAGATTGGTGATTCTTTATCAGCAACTCATTATTCTTATCTGCAATTAGTAGACATGTGATTAGTTCAAAATATCTCGTAAATCCTATTGTTGATGCAATGTTAAGTTCGATGCGGGAAAAATGGTGGACGTCATTTTCTAGCATATCATGATCTATCACTTGGTCTCCACAAAATCTCATATGAGATACTATTCGGAACATTGCAAAGTTATATTCGCTGACCTTTTTGATATTCTGGAACCGTAGAGTGGCCCATTGCTCACGGTATACGGGAAGCATTATATCTTTCTGGTGGAAATACCTATCCCTCAGCTCCTTCCAGTGTAAACTTGGATCTCTATCGGTGAGGTAATCACTTTTAAGTCCATCGTCATGTTGACGAAGGAAAACTAACGATTTTTCCTTGTCTATACTTGATGATGCATTTTCTTCATAAGGTGTTTCCAGTAGACCCATTGATTCCAGATGCATCTCTACATCCATTTTCCAGGTCATGTAGTTTTGACTTGTGATGTCTAAAGGACTGAAATCGAGCTTTGACAATGTTGTCATTGTGAGGAATTCTTGCCCACGAGAAGATACTTATATAAATTCTCGTTGAAATTATTAATAAAATAAAGTTTGACATTTATTATCTATTTGAATTGAAAGCGTTATTTCTTATTTAATGAGATTTATTAAACATTCATTATTCCATAGCCTCCGTATCTAACTGAGTCACGTGCTGGGCACCTGAGTTCGGGCGGTGTGCTAAAACATGGTCGATGACTGATATACGCCTAGAAAACTATATCTAAAGTCATATATGTGGAACACATAGGTGAAGGCTGATCACTATGTGGGAGCATTCTACACTTGTGGTAAGTGTACGACTTGGACAGGTCTTGGTGTAGATGTGTCGTTTAAGGACCGTTACGACACACTAACCGAGACCACTATGATGGTCACAGTGAGACTTGATCTAAATCCTGAAGTGATCATGGACAATGAGTTATGATACTGAGCTCTTTGACTCATTCGCTAAAAGGCTATTCATGCTAATCACAGCTTATGTCTTGGGAGTTTTCTCATAGCATAATTCGAGTGGGAAATGATTTACAGATACAGAATCCAGCCTTCCTGAAAGAAGGTTAATGTTCTCTCACCTAAGGGTTGATTCCAGAACCGATAGATTGTGCGCACTTTCGAAGTAAGTAACGTTCGAAAGAATCTTTCGCTAGGGAAGCAACAATGCTTAGGGCTGATATGTATCAAGGGAAGTATAACGGAATAAATTGACTTATCTCGATACGGGTTGAACCTGGAGGATCTTGATCACGAACTGACTATATCAGTGGACACTCGTCACGATGAGTAAATATAATTCTAGTATAAAGGAGAGTTCAGTCTTGGCTTACAAAGTGGAGTATTTGACCAAGATTAAACGAATCGATGGAAAAAGAGAAAGGACTATTTCGTCTTTTTCATCGGATTTGTTAAGCTTCTATTACTAGGTTCATAGTCCCCGATTCGGCTCTGATAAAGGCGGATAAGAACTTTCGTATAATAATGTTAGTTTATCATTATTCATCTCACTTGCTGTAATTATGATTGACAACATTAATTCTGGAAAACGGGTATTCGCAGAATTAAATAAATATTTATGGTAGAATTGTTTATTTATTGTTTGATCGAGTAAATAAACAATTATTAATTATTTGTCTATTGTTGGATCAAGTAAATAAATGATTAATTAGGTTTTAAGCAATTGAGCCTTGCACACATGAAAAATTCGAAATAGCGTTTATGGCAATATGATTTGCGCAAATCTCCTTGGCCGTGTGCCATCAAGTTCGAAAATTTCAAAATTGGTATTTACCAATATTTTCTCTTTAGCTGTTTAAATAAATGAGAGAGAATAATATAAGATATTGTCATATATTCTCTCATTATTTAAAGGAAAGTATTTAGGAGAATATATGAGAATATATTTAAAGGGAAATAACATATTCTCCTTTATTATCTCACTAAATAAAATATTCTCTATTTAAATAGAGAATAATATCTCATAGATATTAATCTGATGGATGAGAGAAAAAGTAGGATTCACTTGTGGAGATCCAATGGCCTAGATTTAATCCACTAGTGTGAACACAATAAAAGGAAATAAAATATTCTGGAATATTCCATGAATATCTCATTTCGCTACTATAAATAGGGGTTCATGAGAAGGCAAAAATAAGCAATTATTTGAGAAAAATTTCATGCATTCTAGCCACCTTTTGGCCGTGCACTTCTGCCTCTCTTCCCCTCGGAAATTCATTTCCATTCTTAGTAAAATAAGAGCGAGATCTCGAAACACCTAGTTTCGTGATCTAGTGAGATAAAGACTGAGCCCACTAACTTTCTTATTCGTCTCGGAGATTACGTTTCGGAAGACTAAGGTGTACGCGATTGGTTTAGGAGCATTCTGTAGCTGAACCGAAAATCAATGTAAGTACTCGTTTACTCTTATAATGGTTGCTTGACATATATGCTCTCGTATAAAATTAATTAACGTAAATCTAGATCTTGTCATATAATCAATGAATTAATTAGCTCATGATTAGCGTAATTAATTACTTTTCTGCATTTATATGGTTATATGGGGGAATCATCCCCAACAGTCATGATGATAACTATTATGAAATATAAAAATATCTTAGATTAATGACATGCAAGTCTACCAAAATTGTAAAGAATAAAAAGTAATACATAAATCCAAACATTACTATAACGAAGTAAAAAAACATAAACACTACTATATGAGGCAGAAGAAAATTTGAGATTTTTGTGTGGCTAAAATAAGTTGAAAAGATATGTACTTATAAGATAAAATGTAGCCGTTTTATGGTCGTTATATTACCGTTGGGTATTTTTTTTAATTTTGTGGTAGAATTAATCAAAGTAAGTATAACAATGTAAAATAAACAAGATGCAAATGTACGGATATTAAAATTACATAGTTAATCAAAGTAAAATATTAATAAAGCAGTTAAAATAAATTTGCAATTAATAGCATTCTTCTATAGATGGCAGAGCCTCATGTATAGAAAATCGACATTAGTTACGAATAGGATTTGATGTAGTTCACATCACTTTACTATACGGTGACAAAACCTCATGTGTATAGTAATATGGTGTTATACAATAACAAATAATGATTGTAAATTTTTTAGTGTGTAGAGTATTATACCTCCGAGTTGATCTTACGGATGAGGGCGATCGTGCTGATAACGTGTTATGAAAACAAAACCAACAATTGAAACTAAGGATACTTTAAACATTAATAATTCAAGGAGAGAGAGAGAGAGAGAGAGAGAGAGAGAGAGAGAGAGAAGAGTGAAAATGTAGAAACCGGTGATAAATATTTCTTCATCTATCCACATGTATTTGAAGTAGATTTTGGAGTACATTAATCAATAAAGTAGATAAAGGTAATTAGTTATTTACCCATTAATCAATACCAATTATGCATAAAATTATTCACAACAACATTGAATTTGTGTATTAGTTTGATAACAAACTCAAAGCGGTGCATAAAAACCCACCACTTATAAAAATAAGGCAAGCCTGTCCAAAAATCATAGTTTATGGTTGTAGGCTTTTATGCTCTAATCTCCCTTTACGCCCCAACTAATATCTAAGTTCAATAATATTTGTCTTGTTCCATAACTAAATTAGTTTTATGTCCAATGCTTAATGTCTGTTATCCATATTTGTTCTTTTTGTGTAGTGAATGATTGTTGGCTCTCTTGGAGAATTATAAAAAGAAACAAAGACTTCGTGGCCATTTTTCATCGTAGATTATTCGTTCTTTTTTTTTTATTGAGCTAGTCGAGGTGACATTTTCTCTACCAAATGGTGTCTATATCTCTACACAACGACTCCATATCAACACATCAACTTCCAACAATATTCTATAAGTTTTAGCCCTTGAAATTCGGAAGAGTCTTAGAAGGTATCATTGTCGTCTCAATTACCAATGTTCACACAAAGTATATTGATCTCCTCCATATGATTAGTATGATTAATCAGACCATGAAACAAGTTTTCCAATTGCGTAACGTAAAGTTTTGAAAAACTTTCTCAATTGGGAAGAAAATTATTTTCTCATGTTGGTTATGAGGTTTTTATCAAGGATGCGGCGCTAGCTTTCCTCACTTATTTTATGAGTATATTTTTTTCATTCTTGTCTTTTTATGCAATGATATGTAGATATTAGTTGTGAGGTTTTGGCGCGGCAATGGTATAGGCAATAGAAACAATCACATGTGTTCTTTGGACATTGCATGTAAGCCAAAGGCGTGCCCCGGTCATGAATTTAAGGATTTGGGCCAACAACCAATGGTTCATAGTTTCGTTGATCATCAATGGTCTCTTGTACATATTATAAGGGTTTTGCATCAATGAACCGTGAGATCTTGTTATGCCACTTCTTCAAAACTCAGTGGAAACAATCAGATCCATAAAATATTTTGATGCAGTTGAAAAACTTAAAGTGACACAACAGTCTCTTACATTGGATAATAAGAAATTCATTTTTTACGATTTGCTTCATAATTGAAAGCACGTATAATGAATTAGTCAACAAAGAAATAAATTAAACTTTCGTTAGTTAGTCGATGCATTGAGTCATTGACACGATAGATTTGTAATTTCTAGGAGGTAAGAGCGGAATTCACAATAGAGTTGAGAATCAAGATAAATTGAGATTGACGTGAAAACTTCCGGATCTAAAGAAACTCAAGCTCAATATATCTATTTAATTGATTTTCTAATGATAAAAATAGCATGTTATCAACATTAAAATGTTAATCAAGTGATAACTAACCTTTCAAATAATCTATTGGACCTAAGATCAATTCATAATGAAAATATTATTCTAGTCTTAATGGGTGAAAAACCAAGTAGACATGTACGAGTGTTTACCCGATAAGAACAAGTATTATATTTTTTTGATCTTTTTTTTTAATCGAAGAACAAGTATTACCTTTTTTTTTTTTTTTTGATCGAAAAGAACAAGTATTACCTAATCTGGGTATAAAATTGTTATCCAATTGGTGACAAAGGAAAATCGTAGGATGAGCACACATCCACGGTCCACAAGAAACCACATGGGATAAATTCATTGGACGTGTACAAAATTTGGGTTTTGGCGCGCTTGAAAGTCAAAAACTAAAGAAACCTGGAGAGTCGAAACGACAGGTTCGGATTTCGTCACATTCACATTACACGAGGCTCGGTTGTGGTCACCGAGCCTAAATAAAATATCAATTAATATGATATTACTTTCTGTATGTGTTTTTGTTCAATTCGCTTTGACGATGACATGTCGGCTCTTTCATACAACGCCATAAAAAGACAAACTTTTTATTCACAATATCAAAATAATAAATATATATCCCGAAATTCGCGGATTTCTATCCAAAACTATCAGCCCTTCGATTGAATCGAAAAATAAATCTGGGCCCTCCGTGTGGTGCACCTAGTTCTGTCAGTGCTCTAATAACAACACGAGAGTTTTCAGTGCTTCTGTCACAGTCGGAATTGAAAGAGAGAGAGAGAGTTTTGAAATGGGTTTTGTTTCTCTCTGAAGCTTTGAATTCCTACTGAGCTTCGATCAAAATCCCTCTCTCTACGAACAATCGCTGTCTATGTTTGTTTGTGATCCTGGTGTTGCATTTGCGCTTTTTGGCTGAAAATCAAATATATGGTGTTATTGAAGGTACGATTCAAAACGAGTCTTGTTATTAATATTGTTATCTAACTTCAGGGTTTTGGTTAAGCTGTTTATTTTTTCATTTTTAGATTCGTTTCAACGATCTGCATGTGATGATTTGAAAATGGGCTGATTATTTTAATTATATTATGAATATTTTTATAATAATAATAATTATTATTTCTTGGGGGATTATTATTACATATTTGAATGAATGTTTCAGTAGAATTTGATTTAGTCTTTGATGAACTCATAATTGGTATCAATTTTTTTGACATACTAGATCCAAAGTGGTAGATTTACTTTACACTAGATTAAATATTGGTACCAAAAAATGAAGTTAATAGCTTTGTAAGAAATATTGTATTGAATGAGATATGAGAGAGTGACGGACCAGAGACCCCATCTCTCTCTCTCTCTCTGGCATTATTGTTTCTCTCTCTTCATGTAGATTGAGTTTATGTAGAGAGGTGAGTCATTGAGTACCCAAAAAAAAAAAAATTAGAGAACATGAACTTAAGTCTCTTGGACTAATTTTTACATGTATGGTCGATATTGAGTTTTTTTGTTTCCCTTTACGTTTTTCAATTACAGAGTTTAAAGTCTAATTTATCAAACAAACTGTCAACGCTCTACAGTGATTTAGAAGTTACCGTTTTCCGTTTAATAATTTTCTTTTTCTTTTTTTTTTCTTATATAGGACCATCTATAATTAATGCCCATCTACCGTTTGTTTTCAACGCACATGATAGATATGAATACCATAGCTTGTTTGCTTCAAAAGGGCAATTGAAATTGCAGATCACTATCTCTTTGCCGTCTAGAGGAAGCTTTGAATTCATTTCATCCTGATATCATCATCATCATTAATATTGTTGTTATTATTTTCATTGTCCGAAAAACCAAAACACAGATTCATTTGTGATGTCGAATCTGGAGAGCTCGTCTCCGTCGATCACGGATCCTCTGCTGAAGGATTTGAATGAGAAGAAGCAGAATTTCCGGCGGAACGTAGTGTCGTTGGCCTCGGAGTTAAAGGATGTTCGGAGCCGGTTGGCTTACCAAGAACAGTCATTTGCCAAGGAAACCCTTACGAGACAGGCATGTGAAGTTTGGTGTGTTTAGTTGTTGGTTCTTTTTGGTGTTTTGTGTTTGTGAGGATATACTAAAAAAAATCTTTGAGGCTTTTCATGATGTGGTGGTCAACTATTTGTCTTTTTAGCTTTTTTTTTTTCCTTTCAATTTTTTGTTGTATTTTTTTTTTCAGGAGGCAGAGACAAAGGCTAAAACCATGGAAGAACAAATCGGTAGATTGCAGAAGAAATTGGAAGAGAAGAACGAGCAACTTCAAACCTCAACTTCTTCAACTGAAAAGGTTTGTTATGAAGTTATAATTTATTCCAGTTTGCCTTTTGAGTTTTGTGCTTTTTTTGAGTAATTTCTTTATTTAATTAGGTTATAGATTGTATACTTTTCGGGTGTGTCTGTTGTTTGTAGATCCTCTTTTGAACTTGAGGTATGATTCACTAATTATGGCTGTTTTTTTTTTTTTTTTTGCATGCCATGACCATTTCCAATCTTAATTCTTTATTTTGTTTTTAAGATCTTGGTGTTTTTGAAGTTGCCAAATAAGCCTCATATTTCATGCACATCCATTCAGGATTCTTTATTTCTATTCCCTTCTTTTTTGGCCTTTTTGTTTTCTATACTTTTTGGTGGAACCCATCTGTACTTGGTGACATGAATAATTGTCTTTCTCTCTTTACAGATTGATCAAGCTAAGCAATTCTTTTTTTTTTTTCCACATCAAAACTTGTACTCAACTATTGCCTGATTTTTTTTTTTATTTTCCAATTCCGATTTCCATCTTCTTAACCCCATCAGTTTCCTTGAAAACAAACTACAAAAGCCAAAATGGATTGTTTGAAATACACTTTTTTTTCAGTTTAGTTTTAGTTTCTTATTTGATTTGAAAGTGTTTAAAATGCTTGCCCATCTCTTGTGTGTATGTACTTGTTCTTTTATGTATTTGAAAAGTCATTTATGTCCACTTCTATATTTAACTGCTAACCTGAAATTGAAAGCTTAATATGATTAAAGCTTCTACATTGGAAAATACTACCAGACTGCCCAAATGTGACAAATATTTTTTATTTCGGACAATGACCCTCCACTAATTTATAAAGAGATAAAGGAATGTTCCCCGGGTAAGGTTAGTATTTTTGCTACAGATTAGTAATTGTTTACCAGGTTGTATATCAATTCTTATTTACTAAATCCAGAAAAATTGGATCCATTCACCAAAAATTCAAAACTCATTAAAAAAATGAGACTGCGTAGTTTAGCTGTCCCATAATTAAAGAGGACTTGTTTTTCGGGGTTAATCCTTCCGCGTAAAAACTAGGCCTTGCATTTTATAAGAACATACAACTAATGATCAAAGTTTGTATAACATAATCAACATAATCTCAGCACATGAAGGAGTTGGACGATCTGAGATCGCAGCTCGCAGAGACTCAAGCCACGGCGAACGCGAGTGCGGTGTCGGCTCGATCGGCGCAAGACCAGTGCGTGGTGCTTCTCAAGGAGCTCGGTGAGAAGAACTTGTCTCTGAAGGAGCACGAGGAACGCGTGACCAGGCTCGGGGACCAACTAAACAAGCTCCAGAGCGACCTCCGGGCCCGCGAGTCTTCCCAGAACGAGCTGAGAGACGAGGTCTCGAGGATCGAGCACGACATCATGGAGGCTATTTCGAGGAGTGTGGTTGTTCCGGGCAAGGACTGCGAGCTGAGGAAGATATTGGACGAGGTTTCTCCGAAGAACGTCGAGAAGATGAACCGGCTTTTGGTCGTGAAAGACGAGGAAATCGCCAGGCTGAGGGACGAGATCAGAGTCATGTCCGATCACTGGAAGATGAAAACCAAAGAATTGGAATCGCAGGTACGCGATTGTTTTATCCTTTCACCGACTTCTCGGTCTGATGATTGTTTGTGTAATTTAATTTTGCGTACGATTGATTGGCTTTTTTTTCTTTCGATGAGCAGTTGGAGAAGCAACGGCGAGCGGATCAAGAGTTAAAAAAGAGGGTGTTGAAGTTAGAGTTCTGTCTCCAAGAAGCCCGGTCTCAGACGCGCAAACTCCAGAGGGTAATCTTGATTTATTTATTTATTTCGAAACTGAAGTGGTTTTTAATTGGAAAGTAATAATCTTTATTGTTGTGAGCAGATGGGGGAGAGAAGGGACAAAGCTCTGAAGGAACTGAGAGACCAATTGGCAGCGAAACAGCAGGTCGAGACTGTGAGTAATAATGGCGGAGAGAAACAGAACTTCTGGGAAACGCCTGGGTTTAAGGTCGTGGTTTCGATGTCGATGTTGGTACTAGTCATGTTCTCGAAGCGATGATGATGAATATGAATCCGTCGACACAACAACAGTTGATGTTTATGTATATATAAATATATAAAAACTATGTTAAAGCTATGTCTAGTTCTATTCTTAGGAGAGTAGCTATAGAAAAAAAGGCCATTTTGTTTGTTCTAGTGTAGTGTAGAATGATGAACTTTGCATTTTCAGCTTTTCTTAGTTTGAGGAAAAAAAGCACAGATTTTATTAGTAGGCACTGAAACTTTGGCATCTTGCGTAAGTAGTGAGGGTTATCTCAACCCTTTGATTTTGATTATGGCAGGACATATATATATATATATATATATATTGATAAACAATATGATAGCAATTTCATTTGGCTCAATATATAATATAGTATGATTCAATGATCCGAAATCCTTGCCAAAAGTTTGGTGTTTGGTACAACGGACTGGTTTGAGGGAAGCCCTATTATTTGATACTTCAACTTGGCTTGTACGATGCATTATGCCAAATTATTGATTTGAGTACTAAATGAACCTGCACCGATGTTGACTTTTTAATTCATGTCCCCCCAATAACCGTTTGACACGTCATTGATGTGATCAAGGCAGCACCTGTCTTTAACGCCGTTGCTTTCTCCGTTAAAAAAGGGGTATACCTTTTATTTATTAAACAGTTTCATCGCAGAATCGCAGGCATAGATATGGTGTACGGTTTGATAAAAAAAATAATATAGATATCGTGTACGGTGTTTAAGTTAGATATTTCAAATGGCATATAAAAAATAATTATATTCGTTGAGCACCGACACTTGCATTTTCAGCTATTGGCCGACTTCTAATCCTCTGAATATTCAAGCAAATTAAAGAGTCATAATTAACTGTGAATACTAAAATGTCATTCATAGTCCATCGATATTAATTATTGGATAATACTTAATACAATACAAGTTTATTTCATTCAACGTGTTCACAAGTATAATCACCAGATTAACATATGGCCAAGATTAGACGATGGACCACAAAATAGAGGCACATCTCTATCCATACAGCACTTTTTCCAGCATCATGACACTTCGCATAGAACTCAATATACAAAGCATTGTTTCTGTTCCATTTTTATTTATTCATTACAATGTAAGTTTTATGCTATCTCTCGATCATCCGAATTCCAAACCTAAAAACCATGTATTGCCCAAAAAGGCATGTAATTTAAGCACTCGTATGCATGGGCAAGCAATTGCTAAGTGCCCATTAAATCTCTCTCTCTGTATGGCCCATTTATAGAAGGTTTTCCAACAAACTCCATATCCATAATAAACTATATTTTCCCAAAAATACATCTCTATATAATCACTCATAAAAAGACTATCAAGAAGTGTGTGGTACTACGATCCGAGAAGCAACCGCTCAACTAGTTCTACATCCGTACTCTTTAACTTAAAAAAAAAAAAAATTAACTTATTTAACACTAACAAACTTCAAATGGTGACAACCTCTTCATGATATCAGAATATGAATTGGAGTCAAATTACAACTAAGAAAAAAAAAAGAGAAAAACTAAATGTTTACATACATGCGGAGGCGAGAGGTTGGATCCTTTGAGTTATAGAGTGGCGTCCCACAAATCTCAGTTAAAAGCACAGTTTACGCTTCTTCCACCACATTGTTACAGTCCTCCTGTATTAAGAAGAAGAAGAACAAAAAACACACCACAAATCACAAGATTAAGACGTTTTAAAGATTATAAAAAAAACAAAAAATTAGTCAAATAAGCCATCGAAAGTCTAAGAATTGCCAGATAGCTAAAGCCAACCTTTTCGTAAATTTTTTGTAAATAGTCACCTCACCTTATTTATGGCACTCAAAAAGACAAAAAATACCCAAAAACATTTCGGCCTTTTTTTTTTTTTTTTTTTTTTTAGTGTCGTAAATAAGGTGGTTATTTACAGAAAATTTACAAAATGTTGACTATTATACAAAATGCTATAAGTCATATAGCTAAAAGATGTAGGGATTTGTTGACTTACATCCTGTAGGGGTTCTTTGCAGGTGGACTTGTTGTGGCCGAGGCCTTTGCATCGGCTGCATTGGAGCTGCCTTTTGGACAAGTCGTGGACGGCTTGCTTCTTGGTGGTGGGGCGACCCGGCGGGCGGCGCGTGGGCGGCGGCGTGACCGTGACCAGAGCCTGAGAAGACGAGGAACAGAGCTGCATCGCGGGGGTCTCGATGTTGGGGATCGGGTGGATGGACTCGGAGTAGGTGAGGCGATACGTCTCGGTGGTGTAGTACCTGAGGCAGTAATCGTACGGGCTCTGTTCCAGGCAGCTTATGACGGCCATGGCGTGGCAGCAGGGCAGCCCGGTCAGCTGCCAGAGGCGGCAGCTACAGGTCCAGTGGTCGATGTTGACGTTCTCGACGGTGTCGCCTCCGCGGACCTCGAAGGTGGAGCCGTCCGAGAGGAGGACCTGAAGGCCGCGGTACTTGTGGGCCTGGGTGTCGAGCTTCTCTTCCATGGACGGAGATATCCTGGTGAGCCACTGGTTGGCCTCGGTCCGCCGCGTGTATATGAGCTCCATGATCTTTCCCCTGATCATGTCCACCATCTGGGTTATGGGGAGCTCGGTGGCGTCCGAGGCCCAGCTGTAGAAGATCTCCCCGAAGTTGGAGGCCATGTGGTTGTAGCGAGCGCCGGCGAAGAACGCGTTGGCCCAGTGCTGAGGCTCGCTCTGCCTCAACCACCCGTACGCCTCCGGGGAGATGCTCTTCACGTTCGCCATGCTCTTCTCGAAGCTCTCGCGCAGCGGAGCGTACGCGGCGGCGTGGAAATCCTCCATCAAGAGCCGCTTCACCTCGTGGGAGAATTGCCCTTTCAGGTCTTTCAGGAGCTGCTCGCTCAGGTAGCGCAGGCAATACCCGTGGTACGACCCTTTGAACACCTCGGGGATCGATTCCTTCAGCCCCTTTCGCCGGTCCGCCACGAACGTGATCGCGCAGCTCGTCTGCAGCGCCGCCTTGAGCTGGAGGAGGAACCAGTGCCAGTTGTCGTCCGTCTCGGAGTCGACCACGGAGAAGGCCAACGGGAAAACCCCGTCGTCGCCGTCCGCCGACGTGGCGGCCAAGAGCGTGCCCTGGTACTTGGAGTTCAAGGGCAGGCCGTCGAGGAAGACGAGGGGTCTGCAGCCCTGCTGGAACCCGAAGATCGAGGCGTGGAACGAGACGAAGAGGCGGTGGAAGCTCGAGTCGTCCTTGGTGGCGAACGTGGCGAGGCTCCCCGGGTTGGTCTCCATGATTCTATTGCAGAAGAGGGGAAGCTGATTGTACGCCTCCTTGAACGAGCCTTGAAGCTGCTCTTTCGCGATCTCCTTCCCGCGCCAGGCCTGGAAGTAGTTGAGCTGAATCCCGTACTCTTGCTTGATGTCGCTCACGATGTCCTTGGGCTTGTAGTTCGGAGACACCTTGAGCTTCTCTTTGATGATGCTCGCCACCCAGCTCCTCGTGGCCTGGTGGCCGTTGGTGGCGGACGAGCCCTCGCACGTGTGGCCCGGGTTCATCTTCTTGATGCAGATCAGCTGGGTCGTCGAGAGACGCGACGCGTGGATTCTCCACGGGCAGCCCTCCGATTTGCACTTGACCGTCACGCGGTGGCTGTCGTTCTTCTTGTACCGGAACGCGAACTGGTGGGCGATCGCGTACTTTCGCAGCGTCTCGCGGAACTCGTGGACCCCGCTGAACCGCTGCCCCACGCCCGTTATGGTGTTCTGCCATTGCTGGGCTCCTTTCGCGTCCGCCGCCGATGAGTCCGCCAGAGGAGGGAAGAACGCCGGGGCTTCGATTTCCGTGCCGCCGCCGCCGCCGGACTCGTGGTGGTTCGGGTCTTCCGGAATGTCTATAGCCATGCTCGTATGGGTCGTATCGCCAACGACGTCGTTTATGCATAGCGGACCGTCGATCGGAATCACAGCCTCCGATAAGGTCGTCCTGCTCGACCTGCAAAAAAAAAAACCCCAAAATCTCCTCCAATCAAACAACCTAAAAACCAACCAAAAAACGTTTAAAAAAAAAAAAAAAAAAAAAAATCTACCTACTGCAGGGCATGTTTGAAACGTCCGGAGGAACGGCGTCTTCGGTGATGATGTAAACGTCGGCGGTCATATTATCTCCGTGGAACTTGATCATGCGGTTTAGGTCTTTGTCGTTGGAAATTGTGATGAGAGTCTTCTTGTTTCTGGGGAGAAAGTACTTGATCGACATGGAATTGATGTTGCAGTTGAACATTTCAGAGACTTCCTTCTTGAAATCGGCGAACTTCATTCCGTCGTCGATGTCTATGGCGTGAGCATCGCCGCCTCTGTACGACAATGCACCGTCTTTGGCCGTCGTAAATTCGCCCCCAGACTGACATATAGCGATGATTTTCGTCGCAGCCATGACCTAATATCGTTCGAAAACGCAGTTATTAAAAATAAATAAAAAGAAATCGAAAAAAGCACTGATTTTTTACTTTTTTTTTCAGCTGAATCCTAATTCCTCAAGCTACACATAAATTTGTCTAGAAACTCAAGAATAGAGGGAAAAACAAAATTCGCAAACCCTAGAATAGATAAATGTAGGGTGAAGCGAAATTAGTTACCTTCGACGACTAATTGGGAAACGGGATTGAAGAGACGACTTGTTTATGTAGCTAAGGATTGGAAAAGCTTGTATTTAGGGAAGGAAAAAAAAAAAAAAAAACAATTGAATTTTATTTCTGACGACGAACTCGTTATATAAATGACCCTGCTATTTATATAATAAATAATTAAAAAGGTCCGTACGAAGTGATTAGAGATACTAGATAGAAATTAGAAAGAGCTATTGGTGTTTTGTTGACACAGTGGTACTTGGTAAACCAGTTTTATTGATGAAAAAAGACAGTTTTGGACATATTTAAGCTTACCATTTTATAATTTTTTGGAAACTTTTTAGGTTACTTGATGGTAGCTACCGTTTTTATTTTCTAAGCAATTTTATTTTTTTTAGGTTGCACTCTTTTCACGGTAACTATCCCCTTTTTTTTCTTAAAAAAAAATAGATGTTTTTCCGGTTAGATTTGCAGTTAATGTCATTTTTGAAAAGGAGATAAAAAAAAAGTTGACTTGGGAATTAGGGAGTCATGTTCTTGTAAATTATGAACTTGCAAAGGAGATATGAAATGTATCATCAGTAAAACCAGGGTTTCATACATATTTTAACATAAATTTGTATAAGATATCATCCATTCAATTTATAATTTGTTCAACATTGATGTTCTATCCTTTTTTTTTTTTTTTTTTTTTTTGTCTCTCTTGGTATAATAAATATAAACACAAAATGATTTGTAAAAAAAAGTAAGAGCATGTCGACAAATCAGATTCCTGCTTCGAGAGAAAGATACGTTCAAGAATTTAGAGTTGCTCAAATAGAGTGCACAACTACAACTGGCACAATGAGGCATTATGTTCACAAAATCCCTCATTAGTATCATTAGAGCCGCCTCAACCGAATCGGTACAAGGTTAATGCTAATTTTTCGCTTCCACGTGATTTAATTTGCATCAACGACTCTATTGTCCACGATCTAGCAAGTTCTATCATGGCGAATTTGAAATAAAATCTATGAGCTAGATTCTTAGTCACAGGAGCAGAGTCTATCATATCGACTTATTGAGTTATTTAGATATGAATTTGTCTATTAGTCGCATACAAATACACTAGTCTAAGTTTTGAGACTCCTTAATTAACAGATCCAAGTCTTTTTTTAGTATGATGCGTCTAATTTATCGTCTATTTATCTACTAATAGTTTAGTTGTCACATATTTACGTTTTCGACCCTGTTAAACACACAAGCCTTCGAAACTGAAGTGCCTTGTGATGCAAGAAACAGATCAATACAAACACAATGTACAAGAACGTAAAAGATAAAGTAGGAGCACACCGGATTTATCCTGGTTCGGTCTTAAATGACCTACGTCCAGCCTTGGGGTAGTTCCACTATCAACGATGATGAACAATACAAACCGGAATACAAATTGAAATCTTCAAAACTGATCTCAACACAGTTCTCTCTCACTCGATGTTTTCTCTCAGTCTTTTTCTCACAGATGTGTACTCAGATAGTTTGTGAATATGTTCTGTGTACAAAGATCTCAACAATCCCGTATTTAAAGACCCCTGCTACGCTGACGTGTCCTTTAAGCAATCTCTCGCTGATGATCTAACCGTCTTCAGAATCCGAGAAACTTGAGTCACGCAAGCACCAAGCCAGCTCGCCCAACTTAGCTCGGAGCTCGCTCAACTTAGCTCGGAGCTCGCTCAGCTCAGCTCGCAGTTTCGCTCAACTCCTTAGCTCGCCCAGCTCGCTGATGAAGCTTTAGCTCGTCAGATGAGGATCTCTTGATGATTTCAAACACCTCCACTTGTATGCTACTTAATACAACATACATCAATATAATTTCTAAGAAATTGACATTGGACTACTTTTGATCTAGAAGAAATTCATCCATGGATAAAATTTGTAATTTCAACTTATATCATTTATAATACATGTTCTATTGCCTAAAAAAACTGTTATAGGAGTAGTAGCATAGGTTGATTGTTTTAACTTATAACTTCGATATGTAAAAGAAAAAAAAGAGTATTTATATGTTTTCAAAATTATGTTTGGTATGATAGACTACCAGAGATAGGTTTATTCATAAATCTATTTTAGTTTCACTTTTTACATTTGCTTAAATTAGTGATATTTTATTCTATAAATTAATTTTGAGCAAAATAATTTTTAAATGATTGTTTTTCTAACATTTTAATCTGTTCATAAAAATTTCTAATGAAAAATTATCATTTAAGAAGCTCAAAACATATCTACACTACACGGATGAGCATTATTGTCTATATTGGTACGGTAAAAAAAATACTCTTTTTCCTATTAACAAAGCATCCCATTTTTCTTATGAAGTCGTCATAAAGTGTCATAACCCCACCCTAAAGTTGTCGCAAGGTCGTCATGCACATGCACCAAGTTATAAATATAAAGAAATAAATACAGTAGTGAACACATAGCGCGGTTCTGTCCAACCTATTGCATATAAAGGGAATGAAATTCGTTTGGATATGCCAAAAAGAGTCTTCCTAGGAGATTCAATCCTAAGAAGCAGAGACAACAACATAAAATAAATGGGCAAGCTAAATTCTTATTAGAGATTTCGATCGGAAAATGATAATAACGTATGAGTTATGTGAGTTGGGCACCCAACTTTCAGAGCAATAGACCCTCACTAAAACTATAAGTACAAACAAAGCTATGAAGAACTTTTGGGTACAGTAAAGAAAAAGAAAAAAGAAAAAAGAAAAAAGAAAAAAGAAAAAGTATTTCCACTTAATTGTTAAGGATGTTGGTAAATAAGTTCTTTTATACAATAATGCATATCTTTTCAGCCATGGCCTGACTCCCTTGAAACAATTTGAGCAAAAGCTAATGCAAATAAATAATTCTGATGAATTGCCATCATTAATGAACAATTTTAAATTATTTCACGAGATACAAAATAGCAGAATATTCCACGCGAATATAACCATAACATGTGACAAGTAAACATAGCAACGCATGTGGAAGATTAAACTCCGGAAATAGTTGACTAAGTCACAGTCAGGCTTTTATTGTATATCCAGTGATGCTAACTAAACAAGTCTCTTATTATTTCAATTGGTAAAAAAAAAATGAAAATAGGAGCAGAGTTACATGGGCACGGATCATTTACAACAAAGCTAAGGTCAATCGACAGGGTTATGATATCTCACTAGAATTTTACTAAGATCAGAATAACTCACGATGAAATTCTCTCCAGCTCAAGTACATGCACTTTTTGCACTTCACTCTGCAACTTTTTTTTTTGGTCCTGGTGGTACCGAAACCAATCCAAGCGGCCAAAATCGTGAAATTGGGATGCAGGGAAAACATTGCTGTTATTCATCACAGAAGAAGAAGAAAAAAAAAAACTCATCCTCGTTGAACTGCAAAATAAAAACAATAATCAAATGTCAAATACACCATCAAATTTAGAAGCGCATAGTAATTAAATTTTCTCAAGTCCAATGCACAGAAGCTCAATAGTGATTGTTGTGCGTGGGTTTTATGAACAGCAGCGGGTAATAATCTGATTCCTAACACTGATTATCTTGCTCCTACATGCATGCCATCAAACGAGGCATATTTGTATGCCCAGACCAATAGCAATAGCTTTCAAGGAAAGAATACAGAGAACCCCTTGATTCTCATATTCAACTACTACCAAAAGCTCAATAACGAGATTTAACGAAATGAAGTCCTTTTTCAAGAGAAATTATCTTATTTGTCACCAATTTCATAACATTTTCCCACTTCCCACCAAAAGATTAATTTGGCCCAAAATGCCATCGATATGTCAACAATGTTGACATTTATATCAACAATGTTGACATCTAATAGTGAAGAGCAAAAATAGATGCCAACATTGTTGATATAGATGGTGGCATTTTGGCCAAATTAGTCTTTTGGTGGAAAGTGAGATAATGTTATGAAATTAGTGACAAATTGGACAATTTCTCATTTTTCAACCATTATTCATCTACGAGAATCGTAAGAAGGTCCTACATTGTGTGAAAGCGTATGTCTACAGTTCCGGCATCAAGTAAAGATGGAAATAAAGACTAGAAATGAATGACCTCATTGTTTATCAAAGAGGAGGCTGCAAGTGAATCCGCGAGAAACAAGGACATTAACGGCGTCCCTGAACTTGGTATAATCCTCGAGCCTGTTGTAAACCTGGTGCGAAATGCGGGCGTAGGCAGTGAGGTCTCCGTCGAGCTTGGCGGGGCGGTAATAAAGCGGAACCTCAACCCCGAACTCGTCCCTGAGATGGGTCCTGAGCGCAGCGACGTCCCTCTCGGCGGAGACGGCCAGGGAGGGGGGCAGCCCCACCATGACCATGCTGGCGCACATCTCGGGGGGGCAGCCCAGCGCCGTCCCCCAGGCCTCGGCCAGCATCTCCCCCATCTTCACCGCCCCCTCGTGGTTCCTGCGCTTGATCCCCTCGATCCCTCCCTCGAACCGCCCCATGAACTCCACCACCGCCGGCACCACCAGCTGCGGGCTGTAGTCCCGCGTCCCGATCCACGCGCTCTCCACCGCCAGCCCGTTCCCATACTCGTGCGACACCACCGGGTGGTGCGGCTGCACCTCTGAACCTGCCCGCCCCCACAATGCTTAAACCGTTTGACATTGCTAAATACCCAAAGTTTGTTAAATCTTGTAAACCTAGCTACTTGTATATATTATTTATCTGAGATTTAACAGACGTTGGCTATTTGTCGAACGTCTGAATTAGCTATTTTCCAAATTTTATGATGGTTAAGGACTTGAGCGATTAAGGGGTCACCTTTGTTGGGGGGGCTGGAGCGGCGGCGGCAGTAGAGGAGGGCGATGCTGGGGGGGCAGAAGAACCACTTGTGGAGGTTGCTGGTGTAGAAGTCGGCGCCGATGGCTGCCACGTCGACGTCGGTGCAGCCGATCCCGTGGGCGGCGTCGATGAAGATCTGGTCGACGCCCTCGTCGCGGCAGATTCTGACGAGCCTCTTCACGGGCACCACCACGCACGGCATCGAGGTCACGTGGTCGATCACGGCCAGCCGGACTCTGCCCTTCGCGGACTCCAGGGCGGTGCGGAACGCCGAGACGATTTGCTCCTCCGACGACACCGGGAAAGGGAGCGGCGCCTCGATCACGCGCCCCCCCGCGCGCGTGATGTACGCCTCCGCCGACTTCTTCACGGAGCCGTACGAGTAGTGGAGCATCAGCACGGCGTCGCCGGGGCTGAACCGCCCGTCGGAGAACCCCTTCGACACGTGGTTGAGGACGATCGCCGCGGCGGTCGTCGCGTTGTCCACGATGGAGACCTCGTCCACGTGCTCCGCGTTGATTAGGGATTGGATTATCATTCGGGATCGGAGGATTCCGGGCTTCAGGTCGTTGAAGTAGAATCGGTCGGGTTGGGCGAGGAATTGCGACTGGATTGACCTTTGAGCGGCGATCACCGACGCCGGGCAGCACCCGAACGAGCCGTTGTTGATACGCGCCACCTTGGGGTCGTGGTGGGAGAATTCCGACCGGATTTCGGCCTCCGTGATGGGCTCGGCAGGAGAGAGTCTAGGCTTCTTTGGCGCGTGGCGTTTGGCGTCGCCGTTGAGCGCGTGGTAGTCGTGGCCGTTGTCGTTGTCCGGCGAGGAGGCCATTTTCGAGAGGAACGAGGTTTGGAGTGATAAGGGTTAGGGTTTCAGGGGTGGATTGAAGGAGACGAGGATGGTGATGACGAAGAAAAACATGAAATGAGAGAGAGAGAGAGAGAGAGAAAAGATAAATTGTACTTTGTAATTTGTATCGTGCACGAGTGAGTGAGTGACTGGTGGGCTTTTTCGTCGGAGTGGTGATGAGATTTTTTTATTTTTTTTTTATTTTTTAAAAGTTAATAAATTGTGAACGTTGGTTTTGTTTATTTTGAGAGAAACTACTGTTTTGTAAGTTATTTTTACCGCATTATTATTATTTTTAGAGTTAGCATTTAATTTACTCACCAAAAACTCGAAATTTCATGCCTCACACAAGCAACAAGGGCGAGGAATTCACTCTTTATGAATTATGAACCAAACAAGCTTTTCATGCAATTTCAGTTCCCAAACAAACAAGCAATCAAACCGGCCTGGCGATTTATTCACCTTGAAAACAACGAGTAATGATATTAATAATAATACAAGAAGAGAGGTTATTTAAGCTTGTCATAAGCAGCAATGTTCTGGGGTTCGCACTCAGCACTAAGCAACCGAACTAAAAGAGCTGTTGTGGAGGTCCACGTTACGGCCGTACAAGTTCCCCATCGAAGCTTCCTTGGGAGCGTAATTCTAGGACCTGCTTTACACAAAATAAAAAATAAAAAATAAAAAATAAAAAAACACTCTTATAGTCTTTCTTCTTCTTTGTTCATCAACATGAGCATAGTCTCTGCGATTTGGGCTGAATTTAAGTGAAACAAAAAATTACCGTAATACAGGGCGCAAAGAACCCAGCCGGCCAATCCGCCGCCGACGAAGAAAATTCCAGCGGTGTGTCTCGTCAATCTAGAGCAGGGTTTACAGTCTGCTCTCATCAGATCTCCCTCTGACCAACCCAGGTATTTCCTCAGCGACATGCTGAACATAACTTTTTCCATTAATAACCAGAGTTCAAACTTATTGTATTCTGATTGAAAATAAAGTGCATACTTACATAAAAAAAAAAGCAGCAAAGTAACTTATTGTATTCTGGTTGAAAATAAAGTGCCTTAGTTGTCTTTTTATGGCAACAAATCACATTATTATACCTTATAACAGACTTGGCTAAATTCTTTTATAAATCTATATTGTAATAGCTTAAAATAATCACACACAAATCTAAATGTATTTAGGTGTTGGCATTTCAACAAAAAACATTGCAATTAGCTCTACTAAGATATGACTTTCTGTTAATTTATGAAATGATTTCAGGTTTGCTGGTATGTGTATTGCAGAGCTAACAAAAATGTCTAAACTTGTTTCAATCCAAAAAATGTGCATTACTCATAGATACAAAAAAAAAAGGCAGAAAATTAAATTTAAATCTACTTCAATCTCAAATAAAAACAAGAGTACAACTATAAAACTCCACACTGAAACAAAATCTGAACCTAATCAAATCTTGCCAATTACAACACAAATAGGATGAGCCAAGCTCAGGCTCTATTCAAAGACCATATGTAGTCTGTGGATGTGTGCCAAAGTCTGACTAATATTCTGCAATGAAAACACTCAAACCTGTTTTTAAAGGTGGCAAGAAGCAAAGGACGGCCAATCATGCTCCGAAAACATTTAAGAGAGAGAATGAAAGGAAGGCAAGAGAAGAAAGAGTCAGCAAACACATTTGTGGGAGTCAGAGGGACTTACCGGGAGCTCTCGTGCGAGTCGGAGAGTTACGAGAGAGAGAATTATCGAGTAATTTCTGTGAGGAAAATAAAGAAGAGAAAGAAAGATTTTAATAAATACTAACCTATATGTGATTCCATGGATACATTTTTTGTGCTTTTGTTGCGGATGTATAAATTCTGGTAATGTTAGATTGAAAGCTTCTAGTGGAGTTACGGACCAACTGTTCTTAGTTGTAGGACATGAGAAATTGGCGGACTTTGATATGCAACTTGTGAAATTACTGGTGGTTTGATTGATTGATAATACATTGGTGTATTTGGTGCTGATATGGCTTTTATAAATTCGCAACTTCTGTATTTTGCTGTGATTCTGCAGATATGGTTTTAGAAATCTTGATTCTCTGTTTAGATTTGCTCGTCCTTATAGGGTCTATAGTTTTCATTACTTCTGTAGTTTCTACTTGTGAAAGAAATGGAAATTTTAAATAGCTAATGTTTTATTGCTCTAAACAAGCCTGTGTATATATGGAAGAGTGTAGAAAACCGGAAAACAACAGTGTCCAGTTTAATGCATTGAAAACAAACTTCTCTAGGTCCGGTTTCAAGTATTGAAAACAAAGGTACAAACCACACCGAACAAGTTCCGTTTTTTCAATCTCTTTTTAATTTTTAAGTGTGTAAAGCTTTCAAATTAAGTTGTAATTTTCGAGTTGGTACCTGGTTGAGCGAAGTGAAAGGCTCGGACGGGATTCTTTTCTCTCTTCGCTGTCCAAAACGTTCGCCGGAACCCTAAAAGCCACTGCCGAGAAGAAAGAAGAGGTTAGGGTTCAAACGCTAGAAAATTCCTTTAACGATTTTCGGAGAAAAAACAAAGAGATAAGCCCGAACCTTACCTCAAATGTTTTCCCGTCGTTCTCTTCTTCTTTTTCAGATGTTTCGGCCTTTCTCTCGCGATGTTCTATGGGTTCAAGTTTTGGTTTTGCTCGCGTGGTCTGGTTCGCGAGTTTAGTCCGTGCTTTTCTTTTCTTTTCTTTTTTATTTTATTTTTATTTATTATTTTTTTTATGGGTAATTTATTAGCTTTCTAATAGGGATGTAATCAGGTTGGGTTAGTCGTTTTTTTTCATGTGATATAAATCCGAAACGCTACAACTAATTTTTTAGTTTTAAAATTCAAACCAATCTGATTGAAATGTAAAACCAAACCAAACCAACCAGAAAATAATCGGGTTGGTTTGGATTGGTTTTTTCGGATTATAATTATCGACAAATGACTTTATAACTCGAATGAAAATCATATACGTATATTATATCTAAAAAGTTTTGTCCAATAAAATCAAAATTTTACTTATCTTTAGAAAATTTACATATTAAAATAAAATTTAAGCATATTTTTAACTACTCAATTTTCATGTAATCACAAATAATAAAGTATAATACTAAGTATTTTTTTATTTAATTATAATATTATTAGAAAAATGATATTTTTTTAACAATAGTACATATAAAATATTTACAATCTTAAAAAAAATTAAAGAATTAACACTATCGGGTTGGTTTGGATCAATTCAATCTCACAACTATAAAAAACCAAACCAACCCGAAACAATTGCGGTTTGGGTTGGTTACAACCCAAACTTTATCGGGTTTTAATGGGGCGGTTTAAAAAAGAGTGCGGTTTGATTTGGATGATCGGGTTGTTCGATTTGACGGTTTTGATGAACACCCCTACTTTCTACTTTTAAAAATTGAAAGTGTTTAGAATCTACACTTAAAATTTCAATTTTAAGTGAATATCTCTTCAGAAACAAATAATACATCATTCTCAAATATACCATTCTTTTATTTTATTTTTAAAAAAACTACATCACGGTCTGAAAAATCACGTGCCCATCCCAATCCCCGAGCCATTCAACATTCCAGCGACATTTTGGCGATGACGGCGACATTTCGGCGACGATAAGACTGTATTTGGACGACATTGACGACAGAGAAACTCAAATCTCAAACAAATTAAGGCTTTGTGTTTTATGTAAGCAATTCATCAATGAAATTTTTATAGTTTAGGATTTGATACTCTTTTTGTTGTTTTAGATTGAGAGCTTTGTTAGATTTGAACCAGAAAAATATGTATCTTACTCAATGAAACCCTGGTTTGAATTTATTTTCGAATGTTGAAGATGAACGTCAAACTCTACTAAACTGGGTAAATTGCAGTAGATTAGTAGAGAAGTAGGGTTGATGTATGCAGTAGAGCGCTAGAGTAGACCTGTAGAACAAAATAGACCTATACAATAGAGAGTAGTAAATATGATTTATCTACTAAATTTCTATATTAAATTTATCACTAGTATTTTAATTTTTAATTATTATATTGTAGATAATGACGGAGACTACGATAACGGTTTATTACAATGGAAAGTGGAAAGAATAAGAAGGCTTGCATCAATGGGAAGAAGAAGGCTTGCATCAATGTGAAGAAGAAGAAAGTTTGCATAAATTGTTCTAATAAAATTTGTCATATGACTTTATTATTCTATATGAAACTAATTAATTCTAGAAAAAGTACACGAACTGAGCCATTTAAAACGTTAATATTGTAAAGTAACCAACGTTTCACTAAAGTTTCAATTATAGCCATTTTAGATGATGTGGACGTTTTACTAAGAAGTAAATTTACGTGACTAACCTTTGTATGCTTTCTATAAAAATTGGCAAAAGTATGCTGGAGCCAGCGTTTGAAACAGAACAAATAAGGGATATAACGCATTACTTCTTAATCGTATAGGTCTGACTATTTTATTACCATTTAAATTCAATCACTTACGCTGAGATGATATATTGATTAAAGGAAAGTAGTTATTTATAATTTAAATGAAATTCAAGCTCATGTAAAATAGGCAGTTATGTATTTTTTTTTTCAAAGAATAAATTTTATTGTGTAAATATCGAATTGAATAGCCGATTTTCTTCTATGTGTTCATCTTTTTTTGAATTTCATAAGCGGTTCCTTTGCTTTTCTGGTTTGTTTATTTTATGTGTTAGAGTAAACAACACGGAAACTGGAAATCGCACAGCTAAACAGATCAAAAATACAAACAAAGAAATAACTTCCTGCACAAGCAATCTAGAGTGATTGAGCGCCAAGAACAAAAAAGAAGAAAATGGACGCGAGGATTTATCCTGGTTCGGATCAATACGATCCTTCTCCAGCTAGGACACGAGAACTCAAACTCCACTATGCTCAGAAACAATTACCCGCAAGAATCCACACACAAACTGAGTCCCCAAAGAATAAAACCCCGAGTTCGATCACAATCCGATCGTTCCTCAATACAAGAATCACTTAAGTGTTTTCCTAAGAACCGGGATCCCAATCTCGTTCTTCTCTCTCTAGAAAACTCTCACAAGTAATTCTCTCACTTATTCTTTCTATGTTTGTTTCTCACGAATGAATCTGATGACCGTCCAAGTCTAAGCCTTCTAGTACTTATAGCGCATATCTATATCTGAGACGGTTATTTCTAACTGTCTTGCTGATGTGGCTCTGACTTGGGCTAAACACGTGTGATGTAGCTGACCACAGATCTCACATTATGCTTAGATATTTATTTAGATTTTTAATACGCCACGAGTCCTCGGCGATACTCCGGCAGATTCGTGTGGTGGACAAAGGCGGCGTCGCGCGTGGCGCTGAGATTGAAGACAAAGGTTAGAGCTGTAATGTAGGGTTTTTTGTTTTTGTTTTTTTGTTTTTTTGTTTTTGTTTTTTTTAGAGAAAAGCCACGATCCTCAAAAACATGAGATAAGCAATCGGACCTAATCATCCCTTCGATCTCATCGTCGATTTCGTCGAAGCTCTTCTAGATCGAATCAGACGAGTTAATCAGGATGCCAGCGTCGGAGTCATTGATAACCTCCCAGTCGTTGATCTCGCCGATGTGTGTTTTTATAGATTTTTGAAATGTTTAATAATACTATGGTTAAAATATGTTTATTTCTGTTATTTTGAAAAGAAATCCAGATTAACCACATTTTACAAACTGCGGGTTGATCAGGACGCCAGCGTCGGAGTCGTGGAGAACCTCCCAGACGTTGAACTCGCCTCTGTGTTTTTTTGTTTTTAGGATTTTTGGAATTTTAATAATAATATGGTTAATTTATGTTTATTTCTGTTATTTTGAAAAGAAATCAAGATTAACCACATTTTACAAACTGCAGGTTGATTAGGACGCCAGCGTTTGAGTCGTGGAGAACCCCCCGGACGTTGAACTCGCCGCTGTGTTTTTTTTTATTGGATTTTCAGAATTTTAATAATAGTATGGTTAATTTATGTTATTTTGAAAATAAACCCAGATTAGACACAATTTACGATGACTTTGTTGACTGTCTTATTAGTAGGACTCAAACATTGGCTACTGTTTTATTTTCACTAATTTAAACCACACAAGGGTATATTCGATATTTCATAGTCGTAAATTTCAGTAAATTGCTAGATTACAAAATTTACTAAACGCGGGCTAGATCTTAAAAACCATGTTTCAAAATGGCTACGTTGCTAATTTGCTCTTAATTCTAATTAATTGCTCACTAGTTTTAATTAAATATATAATATGACATATTATATATTAAACTCATTAATTTTAAATTGTTCATATCACTTTTTTATTTTATATGAAACTAACTAATTATATAAATTTGTTTATTAATGTTATAGATTTGTTCACTAATTTTAGGGCCGGCTAAACAATTAGCCAAAATAACAACCCTACTTTAAAATTATAGTCCAACTATTTATATATTTAGGAAAATAGCCAATTTATCATGACAACATTTCAATATTTCAATAATACCCTTAGATTAATATTATTAACTATCATAGTAAATAATATCATCCATAAAAAAAAAAAATTAGTAAATCTAATTAACAATAACAAAAACTACAGTAAATCTTATTTGTCGTAACAAGAATAATAGTAAATCTTATTTACCGTAACAAGAATAATAGTAAATCTTATTTATTGTAACAAGAAAACAATAAATCTTACTTACCGTAACAAGAACAAAAGTAAATCTTATTTACCGTAACAAGAACAATAATAAATCTTATTTACCGTAACAAGAACAATAGTAAATCTTATTTACCATAACAAGAACAATAGTAAATACGATTAACCGTAACAAGAATAACAGTAAATCTTATTTACCGTAACAAGAACAATAGTAAATCTTATTTACCGTAACAAGAAAACAATAAATCTTATTTACCGTAACAAGAACAAAAGTAAATCTTATTTACCGTAACAAGAACAATAATAAATCTTATTTACCGTAACAAGAACAATAGTAAATCTTATTTACCGTAACAAGAACAATAATAAATCTTATTTACCGTAACAAGAACAATAGTAAATACGATTAACCGTAACAAGAACAATAGTAAATACGATTAACCATAACATTTTTTAGTTAATCTAACAAGAAAAATATCAAAGATGAGGACTAGTTAATCTATCAGTAAATACGATTTATTAATTATATCCGTGAACAATCGATGACAATAAATCCGACACTAAATTATATTAACCATTGAGTAAATCATTCCTTATAAATTATTGTCTTGCTTTAAAAAATTAGATCGATATAAATTATGGGTTGGCTAATGATTTTAACAACTTTTTTTTTCTAGACAATGCTCGTGTAATTGGGAGAAATCTCTCTATCCATATTCAATAGCGTAAATTCATTTTCATTACACATTTAAAAAAAATGGACTTTAGAAAACGCAAAAAGTGAATCATACTAATTACGAATTTACAATACAGTAAAAATTCACAGTAATGTTACAGTTAAACCTATAATTTTACAAAAATATACACATATAGAAACGCAAAGAAGAGAACGCACAACAAACAAACGCAGAAAAAAGGCGTTGGTTGGTTAGGGTTTGCAGATCATCAAAATTCAAAGCAATGCGCCGCCGTAGCTATCCTTGCACTGCGCCAGCGCTGCCGCCGTCTCCTCATCCGTCGACTTCGCCGCCGGCATCCACGAGATCACCGCCATCGCCGCCGCGGCGTGGTGCGACGCCGCCTTGATCGCCGTCGCGAGGAGCGACGACGGATCGTTTCGGCCGGCGAGGATGAACGGCGAAAGAGACGAGAGGCACAGCGCCGGGTAGTCTTCTTCTTCTCTGAATCGCCGATGTTTGATTTAGGGTTTCGGAGAGAAACCTTCGTCGACAGAGAGAGTCGATGAAACAGAGAGCGATGTTGAAGCTGACCTTGCAACAAAGCCGAAGAAGAAAGAGACGCCATGTTCGAAGCTCTGTTTGGTGAAGAATCCGGCGGGGAAACCCGGGCAGTGAGAGTCCATCGCGGAGAGCTTCCATGGCCGGCACGGCGTCGAGAGCGTGATCAGGGAGGTCAAGGAGCTCGGGGAGAGGAAATCCGATGCCGATTCTTACTCGGAGTTTCTGAGGCGGAGAAAGTCCTCGGAGAAGAATTGCATTTGGAGACGTCAAGTAATCGAGATCTTGTTCTTGGTGCGTTCTTTGTCACTGTGAATTGGGGGTAGGTATATTTTGGGGAATCCTAACTAACGTGGGCTATTCCTCTAAATAAAATAATAGTCTGGCTAGTATTTTAAATTCCCATTTATAAACCGGCTATATGCTAACAAATCTCCTAATTTTAATTAAATATATGACATATTACAGATGAAGCTCATCAAATTTTAAATTGTTCATATGACTTTGTTATTCTACATGAAACTAACTAATTCTAATATATTTGTTTATTAATGTTATAGATTTGTTCACTGATTTTAATTAAATATATCATATGGCATATTATAGATGAAGTTCATAAATTTTAGGATAAGTTACACCATTACCCCCTTCAACTATGATTCTGATAACGTTTCAACCCTTAAATTCTGAAATCGTACATGACAGACCTTGAAATTCTATATCGCAACAAATTTAATCATTCTGTTAAAATTTACTTCTTCACGGTGTGAAACCATTAAAAGTAAAGAAGTATTTTTTTCTTCATTATTTTTTTTAGTTTTTATTATTATTTTGGTTATATATAAATAATTAATAATCAAATATTTTTATTAGTATATCTCTCTCCAAGTTTTCATGAAATACACAAAAACATATGTATACATATGCATAAACACACACATACAATTTTTTTTTATTTATAAAAATCGGTAAATACACAAACACACACATACATATTATTTCCAAGAAAATCCAGCATTTCGCTTTTAGCATATTTGATTCACACATCTCTCTCTATATATCTCTCCAATCTACAATTCACCCAAATAAAAAAAATTTATGAATCCATTGTTAGCTTTTAGCGAATCCAATCTATCTCCGTCTTCGACCAAGAAAAACCAGAAAATGAAAAAATTCAAAATTTGATGGCGACATAACTAAGCATAAAGAATTTGGGAGGGAGAATTGACGGTGAGAGAAATGATGAGGCCTTCTGATTCTATTCCGTCGGCGTTGGTGAAGAGAACGACATGATTTATAGTCAATTCTCAGTAGCAAAGACGATGACGTTTTTCTTGTTATGGCAGTGGAAACTTGGGGACAACGAGTTTGAGTATGGAGGAGGCAAGAAGGTTGGGTTCACCATGGTCGTCACTATAGAGAAAGAGGAAATTTAAAGCTCTATTGAAGAACTTGGTTGATGAGAATGGGATTGAGGGATTGGAGACCGAACATATGAAAAAAAAAATATGAGGGATTTGATGGGAAAATATTTGGAATTTTGATTAAGTCCAGTAATAGAACTCCATTGGATATTTCTCTATGATATTAAACATCATGGGTAATAAAATCAATAATAAATGAAGGAATAAATATATGACAACACATAATTTTTGTTTTTAGCAAGTTTAAATAAGGGTATTAATGTAATTTCACTCAAATATCAATTCACGTGCTTGAAACGTGATCCAAGTAAAGACTTCCATTAATAAAACTTGACAGAAGGATATGTTTATTACAATGTAGGATTTCAAGGTCTATCATGTAAGATTTCATAATTCAATGGGTGAAACGTTATCATGTTATAGTTGAATGAGCAATAGTATAATTTATACTAAATTTTAAACATATATTTAGCGATATAAGTCACAAAAACATAAGTATTTGTATTTTAGCCAACGTTTTGTAAATTTTTCGTAAATAGCCATATATGTTTCATAAATAGCAAAAAAAATGACGTAATTTACACATATTTACTAAAAATTTACCCTGCGTAAATAAATTTACGTTGCTATTTACCAAAAATTAACAAAACGTTGGCTATTTAAAAATTTCTAACATTTCATATGGCTATATAGCCATTGGACCCAATTTTAAATTGTTCATATGACTTTGTTTTTCTACATGAAACTAACTAATTCCAATAATAAATTTGTTTATTAATATTATAGATTTGTTCACTAATTTTAATTAAATATATCATATGACATATTATAGATGAAGCTCATTAATTTTAAATTGTTCATATGACTTTGTTATTCTACATGAAACTAACTAATTCTAATAAATTTGTCTATTAATGTTATAGATGAAACTAATTATAATTAATTGCTCACCAGAGAATTCCTTAACCAGAACCTACAAAATCAGAGGACCCCTCCATCAGAATGTTCAAAACCAAAAGATCACTCCGGGAGAATATTCAAAACCAGAGGATCTCTCAGTCAGGACTCCCAAAACCTGAGGATTCTTCCGTCATAACCCGCAAAACCGGAAGACCCCTCCGCCAGGACCATCAAAACCAGAGGATTCCTCTGCTTGAACCCACAAAACCGGAAGACACCTCCGCCGAAATCCCCAGAATTAGAGGATGCCTCCGGTAGAACCCACAAAACCGGATGATCCATCCGGTAAAACTCACAAAACCGGAGAATCCATCCGACTAAGTTTTCGTAACTTTCCACACTCAAAATCCTGTAAATACCCCCGCCCCACCCCCCCAAAGGGAGAATGAATTTTCAAGGGAACAAAAAACTCACAAAAGCTCTCAAAACATTCAAAAGATCGGAAAAGACCAAGAAAATTAAGAAGACAAAGACGGAGAAAAGAGAAGAATGAATCAAGACCAAGAGAAGAGAACGAATAAAAGAAGAATCCAAAGAGAAGACGAAAAATCCGAAAAGAAGACGAGAAGAACATAATCACCAATCCGAAGGACTCTCAAGAGGAAGCAAGCCTTCACCACTCTTTCGAGATTCAAGGAAACGTGACTCCCACAACACGAGATCGAGACACGTTGCAAGCTCGCATCCCGACGCGTGTCCCATAAATGTAATCCGAGAAATCTCATTAACAATGTTCACCTACTTAAATACTTCAGTCAGTGATACGGTATTTCAAGAAATAATAACTTCAGTTAATTTCGTCATGGTAATTACATCGCCTTTGATGCTAACTCTTACGTTCTAACAGACGGAGATAAAATGTATGTACGAAATAAATAATTTGCTAGACTAAGGTGCTTAAAATGCAAAAAAAAAAAAAAAAAAAGACAAGAAAGGTTTTCACGGGCGATTAAAACCCTCGATGCTCGATTACACTGGTGTATAATGTATAAATATAATGCCAAAAATCGATTATTTTCTCACGAATTGTACTGCTTAAAGAAACAGAAATCTCGGAGCTTCGAGTCTATTTCTTTCATTTACTTGAGAAACTTCTGGGTAATTTCCATTTGACAACATCTAAGAATTGATTGCTGGGCCTAGTTAGTTAGCTTCTCAAAATTTTGTGTGATTGAAAATAAATAACGTTGTCGTACTGTTTGTTGTTCTACTTTTCTTGCTTCTTCGTGTTCCACGTGCACAAAGTTTTTAATTTTTGTTGGGGTTGGTAAGTAATTTTTTTTTAATTTTTTTTTTTTATTGAATAACAATACAATATTTGATCTGATTAAATTTTAACCTAATTTAATAACAAATCACGCAATAAAATCATGAGCTTATTATTTGTTGGATAATCTTTTTAAAGTATATCTTTTTATGTAGAAATCATTAAAAAAATATCTGTGTTAGTAAATCATTAAAAATCGAAACTCAACTATACGCTAGCACCTATAATATTATGTAGAAAATTAAAAGCATCTACATGTAATTTATTGTAGACAAGGGTTTAGACGTACGTGTCTATTTTTCCGAAAACAACAAAGAGTATTGAGTGTAATTCATTCCTACTTCTCATGGCTATCATAGAAGATACTCTTTTTTAAGGCTCTTAATCATTAGCTCCATACTCTCTCACCAAAAAGCATTGTAAGCTTATTACAGTTTTGAGTTAAGTTATTATATGTTTATCATGATCATGTTGATCATCATCATCACTGCACATAGTAGCGATTTTCATTTCATCCACATGTTTTTAAGTGTTTAGTCAGCTTCGCCTTATAACGTTCTTGCTTAGTTTCCATGTCTTGAAATGTTCTGATTCTCAGATCATTATTGTTTGTCTTTTTTGTATGGCATAAAAAGATTTGAAGCCGCGAAAAATATCAGTGACCGAGAATGAATTTTTTTTTTTTTAAGTCATTCTCGGTCACTGATATATTTTTGCAGCTTCAAATCTTTTTATGAAAGAAGGAGTAGTGATTTGTTATCCTCTTAGTGAAGTTTAAGAGATGATTGTTCCTTATTCCAACCATGTAGAATTTACACATGGCTCAGTCTGTAAATACAGTCTCTTCTTGAGACTATCATCAATTCATTCATTACTGATAATTTTTTTAAAAACAGGATTTAAACTAATCCAAACCATGTGGAACAAGTATCTTTTGGTGGGCATTTACTTGTTGGCTTTGACGTGTTCGCTCGTTCCGGCTTCCTCGGATGGCCTGAAGAGAGTCAACTTGAAGAAGCGAAGCCTCGATCTTCACACCGCCAGGCTCAAGAGAGAAGAGGCTCGGTTTTCCGGCGATAACTCCGGCGAAGATATCGTCCTCCCTCTGAAGAACTACTTGGGCGCCCAATACTACGGAGAGATCAGCATCGGATCGCCACCTCAGAACTTCAGCGTCGTTTTCGACACTGGAAGCGCCAATCTTTGGATCCCATCTTCGAAATGCCTCTTCTCCGTGAGTCACTCGTTCATCGGACTAACTGGAACGTCAATTAATGGCCTTTCAACTTATATTTAAAATGATGTTTTTTGTTATACGTAGCTCGCGTGCTATTTTCACCCGCGGTACAAGTCGAGCAAGTCGTCCACGTACACCAGTATCGGTAAGAACCCCTGATTTTATTAAGTTTTTTTTATTATGAAACTACGAGTTGAAAAAAAAAATTATGTGTAAATCAGGAAAACCTTGTGAGATAAAGTATGGGACGGGATCGATATCTGGTTTCGTCAGCCAAGACAACGTTCAAGTTGGAGATATTGTTGTGAAAGATCAGGCCTTCATTGAGGCTACAAAAGAAGGCAGTCTCACGTTTTTGCTGGCCAAGTTCGACGGGCTAGTTGGGCTTGGGTTTCAGGAGATTTCGGTTGCGAATGTCACTCCGATCTGGTATGTTCCAACATTATTTAAAGAGCTTTTGATAACCATGCTGTGAAGAGAGTGGATTTATTCTTGGAGTGTACTGCAAGGTACAACATGGTTCAGCAAAACCTCGTGAGCGAAGACGTGTTCTCATTCTGGCTCAACCGCGATCCGAAAGCCGAGTTCGGAGGAGAAATCGTTTTCGGCGGCGTTGACGAAAAGCATTACAAAGGGAAACACACTTACGCTCCAGTCACCAAAAAGGGCTACTGGCAGGTAAGTCAAAGGAACAGCCACGATAATTTTCCATTTTTATCTTGAAGGATCAACAGAAAAATCCCTCTGATCTGTGACTTTTTTACTTCTTCTCTTTCTTCAATGGTTTTTCAGATTGAGATGGGAGATCTTCTTATTGGGAACCGGTCAACAGGTGATGAATCAATGTCTATTAAATGAAACTGAAAAAAATGGGCTTCAGATACTAATAATCGTCGGCTATTTCAGGTGTTTGTGCCGGCGGATGCGCTGCCATAGTCGATTCGGGAACATCCTTGCTCTCTGGTCCAACGGTATCTTCGCAAGTCCTTTACGAAAAAAATGTCGGTATTATCGGAAGTAGAGCAGCTTTAACCCACTATTTGCAAAGCAGAGTATTGTGGCGGAGATCAACCAGGCAATCGGAGCAAAAGGAGTGGTGAGCACAGAGTGCAAACTGATTGTCTCGCAATACGGAGAGCTGATGTGGAATCTACTCGTTTCGGGGGTGAGTTTCTCTCTGAATTATTCTCTTGACCGGAAAAAAAATATATCTTGAAATCCTAATGCTTTGCGGGCACGAATTCAGGTCGCGCCCAACAAAATTTGCGCCCAGATTGGCGTGTGCTTGATCACAGGCGACGACAAGTACACAAGGTTTGAAAAAGTTTTTCGCCCGGCTGAAATGTTCTCTTTGATTTATTAAGCTATTTACTCAGTGAAAACCGTCAAATTGACAGTACCGGCATCGAAACTGTGGTCGAGAAGAAAGACCGAGAGGAGAGCGTTTCAGCCCGTGCAGACCCGGCACTGTGCACGGTCTGCGAAATGGCAGTTATTTGGTTCCAGAATCAGATGAGACAAAATGGAACAAAAGAGAAAGTTCTGAGCTACGTGAACAAGGCGTGTCCTTTAATACCACTTTGGAATCCTCTTTTCAACGCTTGTTTTTGTCTGATGATGACCCGTGAGCTGTGTGTGTGTGTGTGTCTCAACAGATCTGCGAGAGCCTTCCGAGCCCAGCCGGAGAATCAGTGATCAATTGCAACCGCATCTCGAGCATGCCAAACGTCACTCTCACCATCGCTGGAAAGCCTTTCCTTCTCACTCCCGAGCAGGTTAGACTCTGAAATCACCCACAGACAATGACAATGAGCAAAGTAATTCATGATCTTAAGCCGATACTATTTTGGATCTTTTTTTTTTCTTTTACTTTCTTTCGCAGTACATTCTAAAGACCGGAGCGGGAATCACTAGTGTCTGCATCAGCGGGTTCGCAGCTTTCGATGTTCCTCCTCCGAGGGGTCCTCTCTGGTATATATAAATATATATCATTGAAAAACAGAAACTGTATTGTGGTTTGATGTGATCACATCATGGCTGATAAGAAATGGTGTTCTGTTGTTGCAGGATTCTTGGAGATGTGTTTATGGGGGCTTATCACACGGTGTTCGACTACGGCGATCTCAAAGTGGGCTTCGCTGAAGCTGCTTAAGATTAGTTTACTGCTTTTTACCAGCTTCTTCCCCTATGTGGTCTTTGGAAACTTGTTATAACTAGCTTGGGATTTCTCTTAATGCCATGGCATAAATGTGACCGTTTATGTTGGTCACAGAACTTCTATTGGTATAAATAATGTCCGGAGATTATGTTGTAGATGCCATTTTGGGGATCTTAAGCTATCATGTCAAGATATGTAGATACAAGTGAGAAATGATTTTCTTTAGAAATACCACACCCACAAGAAATGATGCGCTAGAACGAGCTTTCATATATTAAAAACAGTGGCACTTAAAAATATCTGCCATAACCAGCTCTAGTGGCTAATTTGCAAAACCTTTCAGTTGGCCATTCAAACTCGAAATTAGTACCGAGAACCACAGGTACATTTGGCATTCAACTTACACCAGGAAAACAGTCAAATACAAGCCAGCTCTACTTTAAGGTATTAATAGACACACCGAGTAAAAAAAAACACGCATTTGTTCACTTTTCTTCGTCACTGTCGTTGCCAAAGATTGAGGCAACAACCTTTTTTGGCTTCTTTGCAGTACTTCCGATTGAGATCTGTGTCAACATAGATGATTCGGTATATGTGAAATTGGAAGACTTGCGAATTTTATATTGATTGTTACGAGGTGTTGATCAAGAGGTAAATAAACACGCTTTAGCAGGGACTGAAGATTAACCTTAGAAGAACCGCCTTTCGAAGAAAACCCGAATTTTAAAGCCTTTCGTTGATCTTGAACGGCAAGTACGGACGAAGAACTTTTCGGTTCAGCTGAAACCGGGGTCAAACCGGACTCCTCAGGCTTCTGCTGCTGCTTCTGAGAATCAGCCCTAGTTGGTTTCGAAGAAACAAAATCATAACAAATTTGGTTAGGCAAATGTAACACAAAATAGAATTTGCATGGGCTAGCATTATTTTCATGTCCTTTTCATCCACTCCAATCCTATCTATTCATGGGCTAGCATTTTACTGTTACCCTTAAACTAACTATTATGTCATGTCCTAGGTTAGAACACGCAATGCTTATATGAAATGTATAATGGAAATAAAAATCAAGAAGAACCCATGTCGTAAAAGAAGAAGGAAAAAAAGAAAAAAAATGAAATGAGCAGAGCAAGTTAGATTGTAACATTTGAGCAAGCTTAGCCATTTCCCTTTCTTGCCGTTGCTGCTCTCGTTTCTGGCGGTCGTCCTTGCTGCTTGCTCCGTGCATTTCTCTCATCTCTTTGAAGCGCTGCCAATAAAATAAAATAAAATAAAACTCTGGTAAAATAAGATACCTTGGCAGGATCAAAAGGAAATTTAGTAAGGATCCAACATCGGAAAGAAACATCACGTATAAGTTGATGCTTTAATGCTCCCATTGCCAATTGATTTCGTGATGGAACATTGTGATACTTAAACAAGCATCCGATTAAAAATTAACGAGATTTGACTCAAGAAGAGTAAGCTTAAATAACCAACGTCTTGAGGGGAAACATTAAGGATACTTAAACAAGGTCACTCCTACAATCTATTACCGATTGGAACCTCGTGACACTCAAACAAGATTAACACTGTTCGAATTTGAATTCGAAGTCACTTTACCTTTCTGTGATTGTGGTCGTAGGAACTAAGGTGGGCCTCAAATTCCATGGCAAGTTTGTACTGCTTGTGGCAGAGCTCGCAGAAGAACACCTTTCGGATCTCCTTCACCTCCGTTTGAATCTTCTGCTCGCGTTCTGCTAAGACCTGGATTTTCATAACGTGCACGAAGCAGGCAGTGGAAAGCCGCCAGGTAATAAAAACTGCACAAATTTCTCAAGACGTTCCAAAATCCATGGTCCGTTATGAGGATTCATTTCTACAATTCTCTCCTAAAAAAATACTATTCATATGATATGCCTTCTGTTACTAGACTCAAATAAGTTATCATCCCGATACATTTTTTTTTTTTTTTGCAGATTATGAACATACCTCTCGTTTCTTTACGTTTTCCTCGGTCTCTTCAAGCTCCACATCGAGCTTTCTTCGCTGGATATTTTCTTCGGAAGTAAAATAGTCGTCCTCCTCTTGCTTCCCGACACCAAGCTTCGCGTCTCTAATCCCTGATCTTATCGGCTCGATAATCCCTACATGATCAACGTGGAAACAGGTCAAAGACTGAATCTTTGCTCAAAATGTAAGAGGCTAATTGAATGATGTGTTCTAGCCCAATAATTATAGTACCTTGCTCGTCCTTCCCTAGACCTTTGCCTTTCCAGCCCATCTTCTGAAGAAGGCGATACCCGACATTCGAGGAATTCAACTGCGTGTCCATCGAAGCCCGTTCAACGTGTTCTAAATCGACGTTCTCGGTCGGTCTGTGGTTGATGGGCAACCGAAACTCGCCGGCTAGATCTTCGATGATTGATTCCTATACACAAACCAACTTAGTCAGGTAACCCAAAAAGTGTCCTTTCCTTGACAAAACCCATAATTTGAAATGACAAAAAAACGAAAAGAAAAAAAGAGAGAGAGTATACCTGATCCTTCATGGCTTGTTCATGTCTACCATTGAACCAACGGTTTTCCATTTTGTTACACCTAAAAAAAAAAAAAAAAAGATTAACAAGAGCTCGAATCAGTGAAGAATGCTCTAGCGGGATATTTTTATTTTTTATTTTTTTTTATTTAGGTGACAAAGTAAAATTTACATACAAAAAAGTGACGGCAGACCAGAACTCAAAGCGCAAATGATCGAATGTGGAATGATTAAACAAAGTCGAGACAGATGAAAAATAAAAACCTCGGAGCCAGAAAAGTGATCGAATTCACTTACACGAAACAAGAGCATACAAATGAAAAAAAAAAAAAATCATAAATCATTCCTTGGTTGCACTTGCAAAGGAGTCCAATTTTACCTTTGACATGGAAGAAAAAAGTGTTCGTTTTTGAGATCTCCACACCGGCACGCTAAACTTTTAATGGTCGATGCGAGAAGACGATGTAATTCTGGCTGGGCTAGCCCATTTTTTTTCATTATTTTATTTGGGCTCAACCTCCCTTTATTTTCAAGGAAAATCAAGTGTTTAAAAATTGGGTATTGTAGCGAAATAGCCAAAATGAAACTATGAAATTTGTTTTTAGCCTATGTTTCACAACTTTTAGGGAAATAACCAATAGACTTATGTGGCAATAATTAAGGTCTGATTTACCCTTATTTATTAACAAATTCGTCACTTTCTCTCTCTTACTTTTTCCTACACTTTTTTTTTTTTACATAAAAACTTTAAAAAACCATATATATCTCATATGAACTCGAAATTGAGTGATTTCAAATCCTACGGATTCGTGACGCCGAGATCTTCAAAAATAGATCCATTGTGTTTGATGAAAAATCATGTTTAATACCATAGATGTAGAAAAATCACGTTACTACCTTAAATATAAAAATAACTGGAAATTTTTTAAAGTATCAAAAAAATAAATGGAAACGTAACTATGATGCATTAAATATAATTTTTCATCAAACACAATGGTCTATTTTTGAAAATCTCGACGCCACGAATTTGTAGGATCTGAAATCACTCAATTTCAAGTTCGTATGAGATAGATACGATTTTTTGAAGTTTTGATGCAAAAAAATTATTTGAAAAAAAAATAGGAGAGAGAAAGTGACGAATTTGTTAATAAATAAGGGCAAATCATACCTTAATTATTGCCACATAAGCCATTTGGCTATATCCCTAAAAATTGTCAAACATAGGCTAGATCCAAAATCACATGTTTAAAGTGGCCTAGTACTTACAAATCTCTTAAAAATTAGGTAAATATTATATTAAAACGTTTGAAATTGCTATATAATCAACGTTTCGTAAATTTTAGATAAATAGTTATAAAGATGACGTGACTTAATAAATAGAAATGTCTATTTACCTAAGATTTACGTATGTAAATATATGAAAGTAGTTATTTATCTAAGATTTACAAAACGTTGATTGTTTAATAATATCAAACTATAAAAATAGTTATTTATCTAATGGACCTTTTTTAAAATATCGAAAGTTTTAAATAGTTAATGAAATTAAAGAACCATAAAACAATAGACAGATTTTCATAAACGGTTTTGTAAATATCAAAAAGCATAATTGTTTACGCGAAAATGTATTTTTGCAATAAATATTTAGATGCTTGTTGGATGGTATGCATAATATTTCCATTTCCGTAATAATATAAGAGTGTCAACAATTACTTCCAATAAGATACATTGTTTGCAAGGTTCAGCTTACCGTTACCGTTATCATACCGGGACTTCAATTTTGGAGATGAACCATTTACTGGAGGGAAAACTGAGGGGTATTCAGACAAAAAAAAAAAAATCGGTACCAGCATGAAACCGCTTATCGTAGAAAAAATCGGCAAAAACTGTAGAAAACCGATAGGTATTCAGACAAATATTTTACAAAAATAAACATATTTTTCATAGTTCATACTTCATAGTTCATACAACGAATACATGATATCAATTCATCATCACAAATCATCAAATCATCATATTCAACTCAAGAACATCATCTCATTAAACAGCATAAGCATCTTATTCATCTCAAGAGCTTCCACTCAAGAACATCATAATCATCATATTCATCATCTACAACATAAAAAAAAAAACTCAGATTTGGATTAAAAATCAACATTTTAATTCGGATTAAACTTAAAAATACATAGAAATTCATACAAAACAACCAATAAACTCATATTCATTACTAAAACCCTTAAAATCATGGTTTAAAATAAAAAATTATAAAAAAAAATGTAAAAACCTCAAAATTTGAGAAACCCCCGAAACTTACCTACCGAAAATCAAGGAAAGTTGACAAAAAAAAGCTGCGACGAACGAAAACCACCGGAAAAACATTGAAAACCAATAGAAAGTACTGAAAACTATCGGAAAGCCTCGATAAATTGGAACAGAAACGGTTACTAGCGAACCGGTACCAGTCCTCTTCGGTAAGGCGGTTGTTGGTCGGTTTCCGCGGGAAGTCAAACCTTGTGTTACTCGTTTTTATTGCATTCTAATTGTTTAATATAAATAATTAACTTTAACAATGTTAACAACTAAATCTGCTGTAGTATAAAGAATTGCGATTTGAATAATCCGGGTTCGAACCCCAGCATCGGAAATCTTCTGTTACAAGTTCACTCTCAGACTAATTAATTTTGCATGCCTTTAAATATTGGTCCATGTTATTTTATTTTTTTTTAGAAAATAACGCACATATATGTGTTTAAGTGAAATGTCGAGTTTAACATTTGATTTTCAAAAATGTCGAGTTTGTACATTTCGTTTATTTAAAAAGACAAAATTATACCGCAAAATAAATAACTGTGCTTCAAATCATCACTTTATTGATTTTTTGTTTATTAATGTTGACTCTGATATTTATATGTAAACCCCATTTTACAGTTATTCATTCACGCCTTATAGCCCCCCATATGCAATTTATTTAAAAATAAAAATAAAAAACAACCCCCGATCCCCAATTTTCAAATTGAATTAAATCAAAATAGACTAATAAATTCGTACATTATTAAGATTAGGAGTATTAAGTTGTTGTCGTTTATCTTGAAACGACTTGTAGTTTTTTATGTCTCACAGTCTGATTGCCTACGTGGATGTAAAATCAGCTGAGAAGGTTTATATACTGTTTTGTTCGTTCGTTCTTTCTTTCAGTTCAATAAAATGTTTTTCAGTTTTTCAAATCTTCTTCCTGTTGTTCTTCGCTTTCTCTTCCAAGAACTCAGGAATGCGATATGGTATCAGAGCAATCTTTTTCCGCTGCTTGATCACTCTTTTCTCTTGACTCTTCGATCCAGATCGTTTTTTTTCGATAAGCGACCATGGAATCGAACCAAGAACATTCAGGGATTGTTGCGAAAACAGAGCAGATCGTCGATCCGGTGGAAAATCCTTTTTACCTACATCACGGCGATAATCCAGGTGCTGTTCTCGTTCCACAATTACTCACCGGCGACAACTATCCTGGTTGGAGTCGATCGATGCTAATCGCTCTCAGCGTCAAGAACAAGTTGGGATTTGTTGACGGAACGCATCGGAAACCTCCGCCAGAAGATGCAAGATTCAACTCGTGGAATAGGTGTAACAATATCGTCGTCTCATGGATCCTCAACTCTGTGACTAAAGATATCGCTTCGAGCATCCAATTTGGGGATTCCGCGGCCGCCATTTGGAAGGATCTTCAAGAACGCTTCGAACCTCGCAACGGACCAAGGATCTTCAAGACGCTTCGCGAATTGGTCAACACCGTGCAGGATTCGAGATCGGTCACGGCTTACTTCACTCGCATCAAAGCACTATGGGAGGAATTTCAAAGTTTCAAGCCTAGCTGCTCTTGCGGAAAATGTACGTGTGGAGCGATCAAGAACCTGGCTGCCTTCAATGAAAATGTCTACGTCATGATCTTTCTCATGGGATTGAACGACACTCTCGCCAACACTAGGAGCCAAGTGCTTCTCATGGATCCTATCCCGCCAATTAACAAGGTGTTTTCTCTTATCACCCAAGAGGAAAACCATCGAGAGGTTGGCATAAATTCACAGCACACAGATCAATCCAACATGATGGCCATGGCTGTGAAAGATGACTCCAACGCCAAGAAAGCCAACAAGAAAGATCGGCCCTACTGCACGCACTGTAAGATTCTTGGACACACCGTGGATAAGTGTTTTAGGATTCATGGATATCCGCCAGGATACACACCGAAGTCCAAGAATCAATCAAGCGCGGGAGAAGGCAAATCAGAAAATCGAAGTGGCTCCATCAATGCCCTGACAGATGATCAGTGTCACCAGCTCATTGAGCTGCTCTCAAACAAGCTCACCAGTTCCAACAATTCGTCTCCACATGAAAGATCCACTGCATAGGCAAATCTCGCCTCATTCAATACAGGTTTTTGTTGTTCTGTTGAAACATTGAACTCTTCTAGCATTTTCAGTAGAACATGGGTTTTAGACTCGGGTGCTACAAAACACATCTGTAGTCAAAGGTCCATGTTCAAATCTCTGACCTATACAGCTAGATCGTCGGTTACCCTACCTAACAACAGTATCATTCCTGTCCATTTCTTTGGAGACGTTGAAGTAAACTCTAACCTTATCTTGCGCCAAGTCTTGTTTGTTCCAAATTTTAGATTCAATCTGTTGTCAGTGAGTGCGCTAACTGAAAACAGCGATTTATTTGTATCCATCAATAACAAAAGCTTTGTTATACAGGATTCTTCCAAGGAGAAGATGATTGGCAGGGGTAAGAAGGTGAATGACCTATATGTGCTGACCAACAAGCAAGAAGGTGTTGAAGCACGAGTCAACACAGTCTCGGCTAAGGTCTGGCACAGCCGCCTGGGTCACCCATCACTCAAGAAGATCATCTTGCTCAAGGATGTCCTCCGGTTTAATTCTTTACCCTCTATATCAGATCCCTGTAATGTTTGTCCTTTGGCAAAACAACACAGATTGCATTTTTCCATTTCTGAACACAAATGCAATAAAGTGTTTGATCTCATTCATGTTGATGTATGAGGACCTTTTCACACCATTTCTCATAATGGACACAGGTTCTTCCTCACCATTGTTGATGATCACAGTCGTTTTACTTGGGTTTTTTTGTTAAAAGCTAAGTCTGATGTCACCAGGATTATTCCAAATTTTATTGCTATGGTTGAAAAACAATTTGATAATCCTGTGAAGTGTTTTAGGTCTGATAATGCAAAGGAATTGTTATTTGTTGATTTGTTTGCTTCTAAAGGTATTGTGCATCAGTTTTCCTGTGTTGAGACCCCACAACAAAACGCTGTGGTGGAGAGGAAACATCAGCATCTTCTTAATGTTGCTCGTGCCCTTTTATTTCAATCCAATTTACCCATTGGTTATTGGTCTGAGTGCATCCTTACTGCAGCCTATTTAATTAACAGAACGCCTGCTAAGAACTTAGACAACAAGGCGCCATATTCCCTTTTGTTCAATCAACAGGTTGATTACCACAATCTCAAGGTTTTTGGGTGTTTGGCCTTTGCCTCCACCCTTAAAGGCCACAGATCAAAATTTGAGCCTAGAGCTCGAAAATGCGTTTTCATTGGTTATCCCAATGGAATCAAAGGTTACAAGCTTCTTGATCTCAACACTCATGAAATTTTTATTTCTAGAGATGTCATATTTCATGAGTTGATTTTCCCTTATCATGATGCAAATACTAACCTTAACAGCTCCAATCTTGCTGTTTTTGACACTGTTGTTCCCCCTAACCTTAGTTCATCTACTGACAATCATTTTGATGATGCCACCCCTATTCGAACTAACATTCATAGGGAAGAATTCACTCAGTACCCTACGGATACAGAGTTGCAATCACATGAGTTAGATGACATTCAAGAGTCAGATGACACAGAGCTGCAATCACATGAGTCAGATGACACTGATGTTGAACTCAGACGCTCGTCAAGGCCCCACAAAACACCTTCATACCTCCAAGACTATCACTGTGCCCTCATTGATGCAATGACTGCGTGTTCCCGTCCCAACATCACCTCGCCTCATCTTCTTAGTCATGTTTTAAGCTATGACAATTTAAGTCCTTCTTTTAAAACTTTTGTTTTGTCTGTCTCTACTTGTTTTGAACCAGAACACTACCATCAGGCAGTCAAACATGAAGAGTGGAGGGCTTCTATGGATGAGGAGCTGGATGCTATGCGAGCTAACAACACTTGGACCTTGGTGCCTCTTCCCGCAGACAAGAAAGCGATTGGCTGCAGATGGCTTTACAAAAATAAGTTCCATTCTGATGGGACTCTGGCTCGGAGAAAAGCGCGTTTAGTAGCTAAAGGATATACCCAACAAGAGGGCCTGGACTACACCGAGACCTTCTCTCCAGTGGCCAAGCTTGTCACAGTCAAAACCCTCCTGGCTGTAGCAGCTTCACAGCAGTGGCACCTAGCCCAAATGGACGTGAACAACGCGTTCCTCAATGGAGACTTGGAGGAGGAAGTCTATATGGCTCTGCCACCCGGACTTTCTGCTCAGGGGGAGTCTAGCAAACTTGTTTGCCGCCTCCACAAATCCATCTACGGTCTCAAGCAAGCTTCGAGACGGTGGAATCTGAAGTTTACTGAAGTATTGATGGCTTTTGGATTCTCTCAATCGAAAGCCGACTATTCCCTTTTCACAAGAGGCAGTGGTAACACGTTTGTGGCCATTGTCCTATATGTTGATGATATAGTCATTGTCGGTCCCAGTCATAGCGTCATCGACTTGGTCAAAGATCATCTCCGGGCCAACTTCAAGGTTAAAGACCTAGGTGTACTCAGGTACTTCCTAGGTTTAGAAGTTGCAAGGTCAAAGCAAGGGATACTCATCACTCAGAGACAATATGCACTCAACATCCTCAATGATGAGGGTCTCTTAGAGTGCAAGCCTGCTAAGACGCCCATGGATCCCAAAACTGTCCTCAACAGTTTTGATGGTGACTTACTGGATGATAGGTCGATTACTGCTTACAGGCGCATGGTAGGTCGATTACTCTACTTGACCATCACTAGGCCGGACATCACGTTTGCCGTTCATCAGCTGAGCCAGTTCATCTCAGCGCCACGTGTACCACACCAACAAGCTTGTCATCATCGCCTGCGTTATCTGAAAAGTCAGCCTGCGCTTGGTCTGTTCTACTCCGCATCTTCTTCCCTGCAGCTTCGTGCCTTCTCGGATGCGGACTGGGGGAACTGTCCGGATACTAGGAGGTCGATCACTGGTTACTGCGTGTTTATTGGTGACTCACTTGTTTCATGGAAGTCTAAGAAACAGGCTACAGTATCTCGGTCTTCAGCAGAGTCCGAGTATCGCGCCATGGGAGCAGCAACAAGCGAATTGTTGTGGCTTCAACAGCTTTTGCGTGATCTCAGTATCACACAGACGCAGACGACCTTATTGTTCTGTGATAACCAAGCGGCCGTCCATATTGCGTCAAACCCAACCTTTCGTGAGCGAACGAAGCACATAGAAGTATTGACTGCCATTTTATCAGGGATCAGCTGAAAAATGGAGTCTTGAAGCTCATGGGTGTTCGTTCTGCTCTGCAAGTTGCTGACATCTTCACAAAACCATTAGCGTCTCCGAGTCTGAATTCTCTTCTGGGCAAGATGGCTCTTCGCAATGTCTACGCGCCGTCTTTGAGGGGGAGTATTAAGATTAATTAGGAGTATTAAGTTGTTGTCGTTTATCTTGAAACGACTTGTAGTTTTTTATGTCTCACAGTCTGATTGCCTACGTGGATGTAAAATCAACTGAGAAGGTTTATATACTGTTTTGTTCATTCTTTCTTTCAGTTCAATAAAATCTTTTTCAGTTTTTCAAATCTTCTTCCTGTTGTTCTTCGCTTTCTCTTCCAAGAACTCAGGAATGCGATATACATACCTCTCAAACGGAGATTTTGATTCCTGGATTTCACGCTCGAATCAGTGATTAATGATTTTTGAATGTCGATTTTTATCATTTCCTTTGCATGTGCTCTCCACGATATTTTAGAGATCGTTATTTTTATTTGTTTATTTTTTACAATAAATTACGGGCCGGCTAAAGAACTAACCAAAATGACACCCCTACTTTAAAATTATAGCCAAACTATTAACATATTTAGGAAAATAGCCAATTTATCATGACAACATTCCAATATTCCAATTATACCCTTAGGTCAATATTATTAACTATCATAGTAAAAATATTAACTATAACAAAAAAATTAGTAAATCTAATTAACAATAACAAAAACTATATTAAATCTTATTTGTCATAACAAGAATAATAGTAAATCTTATTTACCATAACAAGAACAATAGTAAATATTATTTACCATAACAAGAAAACAATAAATTTTATTTACCGTAATAAGAACAACAGTAAATATTATTTACCGTAACAAGAACAAAAGTAAATTTTATTTACCGTAACATTTTGTAGTTAATCTAACAGGAAAAATATCAGAGATGAGGACTTGGTTAATCTAAAAGTAAATACGATTTACTAATTATTTCCGTGAACAATCGAGGGCTAACAATCCGACAATAAATCATATTAACCATTGAGTAAATCATTCGTTTCTATGGTAAATATGACTAGTTAATCTAACAGTAAATACGATTTACTAATTATTTCCGTGAACAATCGAGGACAATTAATCCGACAGTAAATCATATTAACCATTGAATAAATCATTCGTTTCTATGGTAAATATAACAGTAAATCCGATTTTATTTAGAACGAAATACCTACGATATACGCAACATTACAATTCTATTTTTCACAAAAAATTCTATATATTTTCTCATATCAAAAAATTCTATATATTTTCTCATATCAAAAGAAAATTCTATTTTTCACAAAAAATTCTATATATAATTTCAAAAGTGGTTCAGGTCCCTTAACCTCCCTTGACCGTCCGAGCGTGTAGCACGTGGGCATGATGTGCTGGTAGTTAACGATCTTCACGAAAGCCTTAACCTAGATTTCTTAGCCGTCTTCTTCGCCGAGTCGCGACGAACCACCTTGGCTGGGTATTTCTTGATCCCAGCAACAAAGCAGTGACCGTATGGACGGTCGCGAGTTCCATCGTCGAAAGTGTGTAAGATCATCTTAACCACCTCGCTCTCCTCCGTCGCCGCCGAGATCTCACCGGAGCCGTCGCCTCTGCCGATATCCGCCGGCGCGCGGTCGTAATTCTGCTGCGGCGGCGACGGAAGACCAGGAGAATCGCGACTCCGACGATCTCCGCAGCGACTCGGCGGAGGAAAAATCCAGACTCGACCGGACTCGCGCTGAGAAGACGAAAGCCGCCATGGAACACTTCTCCATCTCCGTCTCTGAAGACGCCGAGACCGATCGATGATTTCCTCCGCGCGAAACGGAAGCGGTCCAGGACAGCAGTCGCCGCTGCTGCGGCGGCGCCGCCGGAGAAAGCTAAGCCCGGCGATGGATCGGCGGTTGATCAGCGGAGGCTGTGGGTGAAGGATCGATCGAAAGCGTGGTGGGACTAGTGCAACGGACCGGACTTTCCAGAAGAGGAATTTCAGAAAATCGTTCAGAATGGGGAAATCGTCGTTCGAGCTGATCTGCGAGGAGCTAAACTCGGTGATCGCCAAGGAAGACGGCGATGGAGTTTATGACCGATTGCTGAAGCCCCGCGATGGCGATCATCCAGATCGGGTGGTCGTGTTGGTGCTCCGCCACCGACAGAGATCTCCAGCGAGATCGGGCAGAGAAAAAATGGGGGGTGAAGTTAGAGAAAGGGGCATTTTTGGTACTACGTGTAATATTGGCTATTTAGCTAAATAAACTAATAGATTGGCTACTATTTTAATATCACCTCTAACTACAAGCTAGTTATTAACAAATCTCATAAATTACATATAGGGCTATAATGAGCTACTGAATAAGGATATGATGAGGTTTATATAAAAATATCAGAGTCAACATTAATGATAAATCACTATAAGAAATATTTGTGACATAATTATTTATTTTAAGATATAATTTCGTCATTTTAATTAAACAAATGATGCAAACTCGATATTTTAAAAAATAAAAGGTTAAACTTACAGAGTATGTAATGTGTGTCATTTTCCATTTTCGGAATATTATTGAAGTGTCAACAATTAGTCCAAGAAGTTATAGCACAAAAAATTGCGATTGGAATAATCCGGGTTCGAACCCCGGCAGCGGAAATCTCTTTTTAATTTTGTACGTTTCGTTTTTTACACAAATTAATATTGATCCCTTTTGGTCCCTGTTTTTTTTTTTTTAATCGTTTGTCACCTAAATTCGTAATTCTTTTTTTTTTTTCACCCTTAAATTTGTATTTGTAATCTTCAACATTTTGCTACACTTTACACAGGACTATATATTGGAAGATATAATAATAATTTTATTTATTAGTCAAATAAATCATATATCAAAACCATTATTAAAAAAGATAAATGCAATCTGTTCTCCAACTCTCACCGTCAAATTACGACAGCAAAAACCCAACCTTCAACTCCAGCATCAAATTGCTACTTTGCAAAATAGTAAATCACATAAATTGAATTTTTATTTGAGGTTTTTATTCGAATTCATTGAAAGCCGATGAGGTCCAAATACGGGGTTCGATGTTTCTTTGACTTGCTATGATTTATTTATTTTTTATTTCTTTTATGTTAACAAAACTCGCTACGAGTTTCACGCCCACTTTTTTCTTGCTAAAGATTCTAGAAACATCGATTTTAATATTTATTTTTATGTATTTACATGTGTAAATTAACGTAAGTATTCCACCTTTTTTTATTTAAATTATGAAATAACAAACTAAGAATGTCATGCCATGTTTCTGACCATTTATCTAGTAATTACGAAAAAATAGTTATATAGTAATGTGAAAGTATAAATATCACTAGTTACCTAATTATTTGTTTATTTAAAAATAATAAAATATAACGTTGTTCAGGTCTCCGCCAAAGAATACCTGCATTGATGAAGAGGTATATCCATATAATATGTGATGTTGCCATGTTTTTGCATTGTTTCATCCATTATGCTTCATCTTTTGCAAGGTTTTTATTTTTATTTTTTTATTCTTTATTTTATCATCTTTATTTCATATTTGCGGTTTAAGGAAATCCTATTTTCATGCTCTATTATTTCAGGGTCGAATGTTACATATTTCCTATATTATTGTTAATTAAGCTCAAGAATTGAGACATCCCTCAAAATAAAGCATGGGTAAAGTGAAATGTGGGACAAGTATATTGAAGTGAGATTATAATTTTGAGCAAAAAAAAAAAAAAGATGAGATTATAATTACTTAAACTGAACTTCTTATCATGATTGATAATAGGGCACTGCGACACATATGATCTTTAAATACGGGTCATTTTGGATTCGACTAATCGAGTCGCATCTAAACAGCCTTTCGATACGATTTGTCGATCCAAAGCGATCATCAAGCTTCAGTAAAATCAAATCAGTTTAAGTGAGATATTTAACTTTTGGATGTGACGTAGTGGAGGCGCTATGAGAATTAATTTGTTTTGTGATAGTAGACTGGATCGAGAGGTAGAGTAGAATCGTGTTGACTATCACATTCACAGTTATTTATGAAGTTGATAAAAATAGCTGGTTAATTTCTAAAATATTAGCTGGATTGAAATTTGTATGTCTAAATTCAACTATTTGCTAGAGTGTGCAAAAATAATTTAATTTTAGTAGTTAATGTGATCAAACAAACGTTTGTATGATATGCATAACTTGCCATTTCCGTAATAATATTAAAGTGTCAACCATTAGTTCCAATAACTTAAAAACACGGACTCTTTTCTCTCTCTTTAAAAAAAAAAAAAAAAAAACCAGCAAACCCTAGTTTTTAGAGGCGCCGCCGTCGCCCCTCCGGGACCCGGCCGCCGCTGCGGTGGTGTGTTCCGACCTGGAGGGAGCTTACAAAGTTTTTCTTCTTCTTTTTTTTTTTTTTTTTTTTTTTTTTTTTCAGATTTTTGCTTGTTTTTTTCAGATCTTCTCTGCATCTTTTGGGTCCTTGCTCGGACGTTCCTCTTCGCCTTGGTCGGCGCCTCACGGGCTCGCATCCGTCCCTCCGACGCTCTCCTCGGGCTTCTGTCTTTGGGTGGCTGTTTGTGGTCTCAATCTCCGACGACGGTAGTTCTTCTCCGCCGCTCGTGTTGGGGATTTGGCTGCGATTGGGCTCTTTGCGGCGTCGATCCTGGACGATGGGAGTTATGCTCCACCTTTCTGTTGCTTGGTTTTGTGGTGCGGGTTCTCGGAGGCTGAGGCATGGCGGCTCCGTTTCTCGTCAATGGAGCCTCGTTCCCTCGGCGACGCCCATGCGGCTTGTTTCCCCTGCGTCGTCAACGGTGCGCCTTGGAGCCTCGACGGTGATTGGGGCTTCGCTCCCCATCGACGGTGGTGCAACTCCTTCCTCGACGACAACAGGGCGACTCGGTGCCTCGACGACTACGGAAGGGCTCGGATCCTCAGCAACAGTGGTGCTACATGGCTCTTCGGCAACAACAGTGCTACGTGGCTCCTCGTGGTCAGCATCCTCCCATCGGTTCGGTGTTGAATCTCGTGTGTTGGACTCTGATTTTGATGTTAGATTTTCTTTTTAATTTCAGTTTTAGTCTGTGTGTGAAACTTGTTTATTTTTCTGTCTGGTTTGTTTTGGACTTGGATTAGCCGTAGTCTCATCTCCCGTAGTGGATTTCCTGTTAGGTTTTGATCTATGCAGGTTGAAGAGCCATCTTATTCGTGATCATCGGACCGAGGTTGGTTGGATTTTTCCATCGCTAATTTTTGGGTTTTTGAACGAGCCTCTTGTGTGCTCTATTTGTGCTTGTAATTCTTCGGAAGTTTGCACATAACGTACTTTTACCGGAACTTAGTGTTAGATTCACTTCGACTTAGGTCTTGGTGACCCTTGTATTAATGTGTTTTTCTCATGTATTGATGAGTTTTTTTATTCAATTTTAATGGAAAATCCGTTCTATTAAAAAAAAAAAAAGTTCCAATAACTTACATTTTTGTCGTTTCCATTGCGTACCAATTTGTTAATATAAATAAAACAGTTTAACAGCTTTACTACATAATGATCCGGGTTCGAACCCCGGCAGCGGAATTCTCTCTCTCTCTCCTTTTTTTTTTTTTTTTGATAAATCGGAAATCTCTTTTTAATTTTTTAAGTTTCGTCTTACATTAATTAACATTGCTTGCTTTTTATATTTTGGTCCCTGTTGTTATCTATTGCAAGGTTTTTGCATTGTTTCATTGCAAGGTTTTTATAATTATTATTTATTTTATCATCTTTATTTCATATTTGTGATTTTAGGAAATCCCATTTTCTTTCATGCTCTATTATTTCAGGGTCGAATTACATATTTCCTATACTATAGTTAAGCTCAAAAATTGCACCGACCCTCAAAATAAAACACATGTAAAGTGAAACGTGGGACATATATATTGAATTGAGATTATAATTACTTAAGCGTTATACGCTTCTTATCATGATTCATAATGGAGGGAGGCGGTACGAGAATTAATTTGTTTTGTAATAGTAGATGGAATTTAGGAGAATCGTGTTGGCCATCGCTTATACTTTTTTGTTGGTCAACCTCAAGCTCTCGCGCGAGCTCATACACACACACACACACACACACACATATATATATATATATATATATATATATAGATATATATGTTCTTACACTTGATTAAGAACGCTGCATACATACCACATTACCACCATAGCAGTACGTGAGAGCGAAACACAGACTGTACCAATGAAGCGTAATGGTCAATGTGAATTTATTATAAAACTACGTGCTATATAATACGCTTAATCGTGTTTAAATTGATAGCATAGCATCACCGAATATCCTAATATAGTTAACTTTAGCGAAATATTTAATTACCTGAAAAGATATCAGGTGTGACATGTCGCACTTAATACCATTTCACACCATAAATGTGAATTTGTAATAGTGATTTAAATGATATAAAGCCGAATTAAAAATGATATTAATTCATTCGATAGAAGTAATATTGTTAATATTGTTGGATCGCATTTAAGATTATATAAGCACTATGGAGAGAAGTGGTAGAGGAGTAGGAGACGTGCAACCAGAGACGAAGTCAGGAATTCAAGTGGGAGGAAGAGCTAATGTGCGAGAAAAAGTTGAAGGAAGACTAATTTGTAAATTTTTAAGGTAAAAATATTCTCTTTATTTCATATTTTTGATTTAAGGAAATCCCATTTTCTTTCATGCTCTTTTATTTCAGGAGCATATTTCCTATATTATGGTTAATTAAGCTCAAGAATATTGCATCGTCACTCAAAATAAAGCACATGTAAAGTGAAATGTGGGACAAGTCACTACTACAAATTGTGGATTTTACAACACTTAAAAACTGTTGTGAAATAATTCTACAACACTTATGTACCGTTGTATAATCCAGTGTTGTAGAAATATTCTACAATACTTAAATAACCGTTGTAGAATCTTTGGGATTCTACAACGCTTAGCTAACCGTTGTAAAATACTGGATTACACAACGGTTAGCTAAGCGTTGTAAAAATCTTTACAACGGTCTTAGACTGTTGTAAAATTCCTAAATTATTTCACTTCTTCGTCGCGGCGATGTATAACTCCCGCCGCGACGAGATCTTTTACAACAGAACCAGTATGGGTTGTAGAAGATCTCGCTGCGACGAAATTCTACATAGCCGCAGCGAGGAAGTGAAAATACAAGAGAAATTTCTCGCCGCGGCTACGTGCTATCGTCGCCGCGCGAGATTTTCTACAACGGAATTAGTATGCGTTGTAGAAGATCTCGCCGCGGCGGGAATTATACATCGCCGCGACGCGGAAGTGAAAATAAAAGAGAAATATCTCACTGCGGCCTCGTGCTATCTTCGCCGTGGTGAGATTTTCTACAACACATACTGGTTCCATTGTAAAAGATTTCGTCGCGGCGGAAATTATACATCGCCGCGGCTAAAAATTCCTATTAAATATCCAATTTTTCGCCACGACGACGTGTACATCTCGCTGTGGTGAATCATTATACAACGGGATTAGTCCCGTTGTGTAATGATTGAATAATATTTTTTAAAAAACTCGCCGCAGCGAAAAATTCCAGAAACTAGCATTAGAAATCTTGCCGCGGCTATACAAATATCTCCGTTGTGTAATCCACTTGTTGTAATACTAGTATATTGAAGTGAGATTATAGTTACTTAAGCGTTACCCTTCATCGAGGCGCTACGAGAATTAATTTGTTTGTGATAAAGAGTAGAATCGTGTTGACTATCACAGACGCGCTTATTTATCTATTCATTTTTATTCACTTGATTAAGAACGCCACGTACGTACCACCATAGAAGTACCTGAGAGCGAAACACAGGCTGTACCAATGAAACGTGATGATCAGGGTGAATTAATTATAAAACTACGTGTTATATAATATGCTTAATCGCGTTTAAATTAATAGCATAACATAGCATCACCGAGTATCCTAAAGTTGATGAGTTGAATTTTAAATAACGATATTAATTTATTCGATAGAAGTAATATTGTTGGATCGCGTTTAAGATTATATAAGCAATATGGAGAGAAGTGATAGAGGAGTGGGAGACGTGCAACATCACTGCGTGTTTATTTATTTATTTTTCTGGCATGGCATCGTCGGCTCTATAAATAAATTTGAATAAATAGTATCAGAGTGGTCCTCGAGCTTCCTAATTTCAATGGCGATATCATCTCTCTCACTGATCCGATTATTATTCCTCTTCTCTCTTTCACTCTCACGACCAGCTTGCTCTCTCAAACCAGGAACCCCTAAAGCCAAGCCATCGGATCTGATCTCTCTCCTGGGGACCCACCAGCAGTACACATCGGTCAACTCCAACGTCGCCGAAGCACTCCGTGACTGCTTCAAATTCCTGGTCCCTTTCGAAGCCGACGAGCAAATCGCATCGGTTTCTGGTTCCGGCCAAGATAATCGGAGGAGGTTGTTGACGGAGAGCGAAGAGAACGAGCTGATCTGGCGGCCGCCAAACTCGGTGCTCGACCTCGCTCATATCGGCGTTAACTCCAGTGGCAGTCGCGCCGCCATCAGAGAAACTCTCAACCACACTACTCTATTTCCCGTTAGTTTCTCTCTCTTCTCACTTCTCATATATAACCTTGTTTTCTTACTCTATATTTATATGTCTATATAAGCAACTGGGTGATTCTTTTGTATATTTCATAACGCTCTTTTAAGAAAGAAGATTTTTATATAATATATAAAATAAAACGATCGTGTATATCTACGTAGGTGAGTGACTGAGATGTGTTTATGTTATGTTAATGAAAGGTAAAAGTGATGAATATCTACCTATGTATTATAGGTACGAATGAAGATAATATAGCCAATCAGATTGAAATTTTTTCTATGTTTGTAACTTGATTTTTGTTGAAAGTTGCATTATTAATTACACAAAGATTATAGTACGTATATAATATAGCATAAAATATGTTATGTAGGCTCTACATATTTCATTATTTATTTAACTTCTTTGATATGTTAGTTAATTTTTTTTATGTACACTGCCACCTGGATAAAAAAAATTAGACAATGAGTATAAATCATTTACATATATATTTTTCTATAATATTCAATAAATATTATTATTATTTACTTTGTTACACCTATAATAAAGCGCGAGTCTAATATCTAGTATCTATATATACAATGCTATATCTGGTGGTTGTTTAAAGGTACCGGATATTGAAGGATGCAATGCAGACGGTTGCAGCCTCTGCCCACAACCCAATGGGAAACACTTCATAAGTGAGGTATGGATTGTTTTAGGCTTTATTGTTTAATTGTTTTATTTATGAGAAAAATAATCTTAATAATTGTATACAATTTGAAAATAAAATACTATTAATGTAAGGATATAAAAGTAAAACAAGCACTGTTTTGAAAATGTTACACTATTTTCTAGTCTGATAGTTAAAAATTATAACTATGTTTTTAAAATCATTATTTCTTGTAAGACCTACTTATAGTGTTTGCTTAAGGCCTCATAATTTATCAGCCCGGTCCGAGTCCTAGTCAGAAACGATTTTTTATTTTTTTTTTTATTTTTTTTTTTTATTTATTATTATTATTATTTTTTTTTTTTATGGTAAATCGAAGGAGTTGAATTCGTATATGCGGTTCTTGTTCGAACTCATTGTTAGACGAGGTCCTTCTGTTGAGTTAAATGTTGCGCTCACTCGCTATGATTTATTCCATGGCCACCTTTTTCTCGCTAATGACACTGGAAGGCCTGGTATACTGTGAGTCTCATCTTCATCTTCATTCTCTCTTGATGATTTACATATCTTTGGATTAATTTTATTTTATTATATGTATTTATTAACATTATTACAAGAAAATATATAACAGATTAGGCTACTTATTAAAACATTAACATTGCTATTTAGCCAACGCTTCAAATATGTTTTAAATATAGTCATAAATCTGACATGGCAAGTTAATTTTTGTTATAGTTTGGATAGTTGTTTACTATTAATTTCTGTTAATGGTTATTTTCACAAAATTAACAAAACGTTGGCATCAAAATATGAGTTTATACATTAGCTACAAAATCTTTATTACAATCTAATATTGTTCAGGTTCCATGCCAAAGAATACCCTGTATTTAATGACGGTGCATGGCAGGGAAATTGCCAAACGGGTAAGCCTTGCAATATATCATCAATCATGCGTTATTGTTTGTTAGGTTTTTAGCTAATCTACTTCAGTGCAAATAAGTGAGTGTAATTTTTAGTCGAAATAAGAAGATTGAAAGCTCAACTTTTGAATATTTTGAGAGAGAAAGAACGCGACGGTTAAGATTTAATTAGTCACTTATCCCTATAGTCGAAATAAGACCGGCATTTTTTAATCGTGATTAGTGTAGAAATATGATATTGATTGATTATCTACATAAATGGGTAACTCACGGATTTATTTTGTTGTATTTATGATTGTTTGTGGTCCACTTTTCATCTTCTTCATGAAGAAGTTTTGAATTTCGTTTGTACTATTCTTGTAAATTAAATCTCTGGCTTTTATCAATCTATCCATTTGGTGATCCCTTTATATAAAAAAAACAGAGACTATAAAATTTAGGTTTCCGGGGAAACTGGCCAGTTCTTTGCAAAAAACTGCTATCTTTCACATAAATTGCTGCAACTTTTGTATGACCTAGATAAAATCAAACAGTTTCTTTTTATGATAATGCTAGATAATATACTTGATATTGTTGATTTTAATTTGAGACAATTAGGTCAATGCCCAATAGTCCACTCTCATTTTAAAAAAGGTCCATTATGTAAATAGTCACATTTACAGTTTGACATTGCTAAATAGTCAACGTTTCGTAAATCTTAGGTAAATAACCATTTTCATATATTTACAGACGTAAATCTTAGGTAAATAGTCACTTCCATTTATTTGGCCACGTCATATTTATGGCTATTTACCTAAGATTTACTTGGCCATATAGCAATTCCAAACGTTTTGGTTGGTTATTTACCTAATTTTTTGTTTTAAAAAATAGTTAAAGTTTCATTTTATTAAAAAATTAGCACACCAAACTGAAGTAAATTAAATAAGTATATTAAATTAAATGTTTTAATTAATTTAATTTACTTCGGCCTGACCAAAGTAAATTCAATTAACTGTTTTAGTTATTTTAATTTATTTTTTAATAGAATCTAAAAAAAACTAAAAAATTGGTTAGTTGTAACAAGTGCATCTTAATATTAAGTGATACGATATTTATATGTTAAAACTTGTTTTTTATTTATGTATTTTTTTTCTTTTTTGTATTACCCATGGGGTTACGTTGGACGTTAATCCGGGTACCACTAAAATCAGAGTTACTGCGTGATATGAGGGACACTTATTATGGACATTCACTTTATCAATGGTAACAGTTCCAAGCTATTCACATGTTTTCAAACTCTGTGATTTCAGGGAGTAACATTCCAGACGATCGTATGGTGAACTTGCGGAATATTCTCTGGTTGGCTCCATTGCCCAACATCCAAACTAGAGAAATTGAAGCACCGGGTATCACCATTCATCTAATCAATTTATATGTTTATTTATTTTAGCCATTTAAAGATGGATTGAAACATGGTCAGATTAATTTTATGTGAATTCATCGGAACCAATCGGATCTCATCGGAAATTTTAATCACGATCGGAAATTCTAGGAAATTATCGGAAATCTTTTCTATTTCAACATGATTTTCATCGAAAATAATAGTTGAATTTTATCTTAAACTATCGTATTTCATCGGAGATAACGTGAAATTGCAGAATTTTTTTCAAGTTTAAAATATGAGAAATTTCCGAAACGTAGTGTGATAAGTCTTCAAATTATGTTACAAGTCAATAGTTTCATATATTTGATTTATATGTATATTTTGACCAAAATACTCTTAAAACATAGAGAACAAACTTAAAGGTTAAAAAAATAGTCTTTCACACTATTTGATTTAGATATTTTTGTAGATTTTGTGAAGGTGTTTTTTCTCCCACGGGTAAGTAAATTATTATATGCTTTGAATTGTTCTATACACATTGAAATTGAATTTTTGACACTATTAGGTCATAGACAGAATTTCATGATGTTAAAAAGGATTCGTATTTATATTGCATAGGATTTGAAATTTTATACGTTTGTCTTCGTATAAGAATAATATGACTGCTAACTTTGGAAACCATCCAAAATAATATCATCTTACTAATGATAAGCTAATTATAAGGGTAATTGACAACTAATTATATTTTGTGATTATATTCTTATTATTATTTACATATAGTTTAGTTTGTGATATGACCTGTTTAGTATTATACGATCTTCAACTCAAATGATTTTTAATCAACTTGGAAATTTAAGCTTTATGTTTCCGATCCAAGTTTGTTTCCTCTCACTTGATATTTTATAAAGATGACTTGTTATATTGTTTGTATAGGTGTGTTGGTTGTGCTTGATGCTCGTCCGGGAGGAATAATATACAGAGATATCATAAATCAAGAGTATCGTAAAGCGAGGGCGGTATACGAAGGTTTGGATTAATGTTTTACCTTTATTTAATGGCTTGTTTATGTTTCTGCAAGTTCTACTATTCTACCACTTCTAATACATTGAAAGTAACACACACTAATTCTTTGTTACGAGCAGGGAAGTTTGGTGTCGTCCCATTGAATATCGATTACTTGAATGTCGGAGATGGAGTCTATGAGCTCTTTGTAACCAGCTAAGCTTCTCATGGCGTGGCGTTACTTCTCCAATTATATATGTTTAATTTTGTCACTTTTCGTTATAATTAATTATCTTGGGGAATTCTATCAAGAACTTGTTTGTTGTTCTTCTCAAATCTCAATCATTTCAAGTGCAATGGGGCATAGTTGTAAGCCATTTCGTCCCCAAAATAAGGAGGTGATGGATAAGAAAATGTTTAATATACTTTAGTCTAAATGAATTTCTGAACAAAAAAGAAAGTCAAGTTTACTTTATAGCAACCTGATTAAAATAATAACTAAAATAAATTACAGTGACCTGACTTTTTTTTAAAAGCCAAGCTCTTAAAGGAAGGCTCTTGGTAAAAATAATTTCATTTAAATTGTTGTTTGATCAATCAAACGTTTGAATGATAGGCATATTGCCATTTCCGTAATAATATTGGCTTGTCAACATTAATTTTGATTACTAATAAATTAATTATTAATTACACATCACCTCCAAAGTGGAGATCGTTGCTTCAATCTCCACTAACAGCGAAGTTGTTTTAAAATAATAATAATAATAATAATAATAATAAAGCTTAACAACATTAATAACAAAATATTCGTCGTAGCAAAAAGAGATGCGATCCTTGCTTAAGATTAATCTGGGTTCGAATCCCGGTGCGAAAATCAACTTTTTATTTAAATATATGAAATATTTTGTTTGTTTCGTATTGCACACTTTTAAATTTTGGTCTCAACAACTCTTTTACTTTTTAATTGTTTGACCCTAAATTTGTAACTCTTTTTGTTGTTACGTTGTGTGCTGACTTATTTTTTACTACAAGTTGTTAAGTGAAGATGTTGGACAACATGTCTCAAGATTTGTGAAGACATCTTTCTCTTTATGCGCATAGTGTAATTCTGGCAAGTTTTATGTTTTGCCAGAACTTATCGTTGAAGACTTTCTTTATTGATCTTCACGCGTTTATGGGTAAGGAAAACCTAGATTGACTTCCAGACTTGTATGACTGCTATAAAATCCGAGTGCTACCCCCTTAGCAATTCTTTGACGCTTTATCAAACATTTAGAGTTCATAGACGTGCATGATTGACGGATTGAGAAACTATTTGTTTAATAAGAGCAGTGTAATTCTACAAACACTATTCCAAATGTCTGAGTGTCTTTGAGATTGAGTTTTGTGATTGCGTGATTGAAATCTTCACGCGCGGTGATATTGAAGCTGACCAAGCATCGGAGCGTGCTTGAAGAATGAAATTAAGAGGGGTCTCAAATTCAGGGGGAATCCTTGTTTTGGTAATAACTTGTAGTAATAGTTTTAGGGCATTGATTTCGGGGTTGATCATATAAGTCCTTTGTTTGTACTATTGACTACTTGATAGTGAAATCTTTTTCACTGGCTGAGAGCTCTCAAATGTAGGTGACATTGCACCGAACTAGGTAACCATATTGTGTGTCATTTACTTTACGCACTGTTTATTTTACAGAAAATTAGGAAAATAACCAACTTAAACATTTGACATTGCTAAATAGCCAACGTTTGGTAAATTCTAGGTAAATAGCCGTAAATAATGACGTGGTCTAATATATGGAGGTGACTATTTATCTAAGATTTACGTCTGTAAATACATGACAATGATTATTTACCTAAGATTTATCAAACGTTGGTTATTTAACAATGTCAAACGTTAGTTGACTATTTCCTAATGGACCCTTTATTTTATTATTCATTATCTATATTAGAGCAAGTTGTCGGACACATTGACTTTACTTTGTGTGCGACATCTTACCTCTCTCTCTAAACATAATTTCATTTTTTAATCTTCATTATTTAGTTACGTAACACTAAACATTTTTTAATCTTCATTATTTAGTTACGTTACCCCTCTCTCTCTAATAGTATTGGGTGCGACAAATGTCACACCTAAAAGTATTAGGTGTGTAATTTTTATATCTGGTGCGACACTGTCGCACCGAATACTACTAAACATTAGCGAAATTTTTAGTCATCTGGATGAGTTTCCGGTGCGACATGTCGCATCTAATATGTGCTTAGGTGCGACATGTCGCACCTAATACCATTCCGCACCAGAAATGTGAATTTGTAGTAGTGTACAATGTATACACGAATGTATTTTGGAGGATATCATAATAGTATTATTATTTATTAATTAAATTATTTATTGAAATCATTAGAAAAGATTAATTATAATTCTTTCTCTATCTCACTTGTTATCCTTCAATTCTCATCATAAAACATGATAGCTAGTTTCGGCTAGTGATTATCCCACACATAACTCGGTTGAAAGGTCCTAGATTCAAGCCTCATGATTCATAAACTACAGAAATGCATGTCGGTCTCCTTACAATTGGAAGATTTATCTTTCAACTTGATGCTAAAAAAAAAAAAAAAAAACTCTCATCCACAAATCCGACATTTAGCTCCGTCATCTTTTACACCTACTACTTATTTTGCTTTGTGTTTTTTTTTTTTGAATAGTACGGATTTTCCATTAAAATAGGGTAAAAAAACCCATCAATACAGGAGAATAACACCTTAGTACATGGATTACCAAGACCTAAGTCAAGGTGAATCTAACACTAAATTCCGGTAAAAGAACGATATGTGCAAACTTCCGACAACGGGAAGAATTACAAGCACCAATAGAGCACACAAGAGGCTCGTTAAAAAACCCAAAGAATGGCGATGGAAAAATCCAACCAAACTCGGTCCGATAACCACGAATAGGGTGGCTCTTCAACCTGCATAGATAAAAACCTAACAAGAAATCCACTACGGGAGATGCGACTACAGCTAATCCGAGTCCAAAACAAACCAAAACAAAACAAACATAATAAAAATTAAAACGATCCATACTCCAACCAAGAACCCTGTAGCTAAACTGAAAACAAAAAACCAGCCACCAAAACAGTAAACCAACCACAAAAATCGGTCCAAACAACCCAGATCTGCGAACCTTCGTCACTCCTCGAAGCGCCCCGCGAAACTTCCCTGGACCCCGCCGCAGAAGTCGGCTTCCTCTTCGACCACCGTCACGATCTCGGGGTTGAGCGCACGCCGCGCCGCCACGAGGGCGTGGGGAGAGCGCGCCCTCCTCAGCGCCCCCGCGCAGCTCACCGCCAGGGCCTCCTCTTGGCAGAGTCCCAGGGCTCGGGGGGTGAGGTCGGAGGCCACGGCGGACTGGAAGGGCACTCCCATGAGCCTGGCGAACTTTTCCATGCGGCGGCCCACCACGGCGGTCAGGGCGGCGCCGTCTGCGGTGGGATCTAGCACGGTGAGCCTCATGGCGGGAGTGTCCTTGTCGGAGGAGCGCGTGGCGAGGGCCTCAATGAGGGTGGGCCACTGGGTGCAGAGGGTGGCGCCCAGGTCGAGCACGTGGAGGGCCTCCAGGAGGGCGGCGTTGGAGGCCGCGTGGCCGAAGGTGGTCCAGGGCGTGACCTCCTGGAACTTGAGGGCCAGGGCGCGCGCGGAGTGGGCGGTGGCGGAGAGGGCGCGGAAGCGCGTGGGCCCGCAGGCGGTGGCGCGGCACAGCAGGGAACCGGGCGGTGGCGAGCGGGTTCGGCGGCGAAGAAGCGGAGAAACGGCATCCACTGAGAAGTGGGTCACGTGGAGAATCGCCCTCCCCTCCGGACCGGAGCCGCGACAGTGACGGCGTCCGAACTCAGAGGGGCGGCGGCGGCGATTTAAAATTAGGGTTTCTTTCCCTGTTCTGTTCCGAAGAGAGAGAGCGACCTGGTGCGAATAATTCCTATTTGCTGTTTGTTTTTGCTTTGTGTTTTTTTTTAAACGTGCTTTATTAAACCCTCTCCGAACGTGCTTTAATAAACCCTCTCCGAATTTTCATGAAAGGGAAGATTAGTACAAGAAAAAGTACCCAATGCATCTTATTAATCACCGCCATCCGCCTCAATTTGGTATTACTTTGATATAATGAAAAAATTGCCCTATCTAATTGACAAAATATATCCTTAGCCATTCGAAAGAATTATTTAGAAATTCTTAATTTTCAACGATGATTAATTATCTTCTAAATTTCAAGATTGGAGAAAAAGTATTTCATGTTCTGTTGTCAAAATAAGAGGAATGTACATCTTATCCTCAAATAAAAATAAAATTATTTGTGTCAATGCACAACAGTGGTCCACAATTTTTTTTCGTTTTTTGTTTTTGTTTTTGATTTTCGTTGGTTTTTTTTTTTTTTGTTTTTTTGTTTTTTTGTTTTTTGTTTTTTGTTTTTGTTTTTGTTTATTTAGATAATAAAGATTGCACATGTCGTAGCACAAGGCCAGGTACATGTTCTATTGTCGAGACAAATAATAAGCACATAAATATGTTGATGATGTAAGTTTATTTATTTTATATCTTAAATATTGTACATTTTATGCTTAGCTTCTTTATTATATAATTAAGAATGATTTTTTTTTTTTACAGATAATTAAATAGTTATATATTCTATATTATTATCGTTTTTCATTAAAAAAAATTACATTTGAGCCTCGAAAACTTCTATTTCAATAAGGCTCCGTTTGTAACCCGGAAAATAAGAGAGAAAGTGAAAATAATAGAGAAAATGAAAATGTGAGAGAAAATAATATAAAAAGTTAAAATTCTAATTGTGTTTGGAAGTCATGAAAAATATGAGAGAAACTCGACGGGAAAGTAACGATGAGACCAATGACGGAGCTAACTCAGGTCCATGGTGGGTTCCAGCCCCCCCTCAAATTTTTTTTATTTACATTTTTGCCCATTTTTAAAAAGTTTTACATTTTTTACCCTAAAAAATTTACACTTTTGACCCATTTAAAAAAAAAATTCATTTTTACCATGAATTTTTTTATTAGCCCCCCCTAAATTTTTTTTATTTATATTTTTTGCACATTTTCAAAAAAATTTACATTTTTACCCTAAAAAATTTACACTTTTGACCCTTTTAAAAAAAAAAAAAATTCATTTTTACCATGAATTTGTTTAATTAGCCCCCCCTCAAATATTTTTTATTTACATTTTTAGTCAATTTTTAAAAAATTTTACATTTTTAACCCTAAAAATTTACATTTTTGACTCATTTAAAAAAAATCATTTTTACCATGATTTTTTTTAATTAGCCCCTCCAAATATTTTTTATTCAAATAAGCCCCCCTATTGAGCTTTCTGGCTCGGTCCCTAGACGAGACACACAAATGTGATCCCCTCATAGACAAATTTGGAGAGATTCTCATTTTCCATTTGATTTTCGAAGGAAAATGAAATCCTCATTTTAGTTATACATTTTTACTCGCATTTCCAATCATTTTTTTTTCTACTCTATTTTCCTCAATCCAAACAACCTAAGTAAAATAGGAGGGATTTCCATTTTCATTTCCCTCTTATTTTCCGGGTTCCAAACGGAGCCTAAAAAACTACAAATCAAATAAGAATACGAAAAACAACATAAAAAATATCTACCACTTTGAACTATTAATTTAAAGTAAGTGATAAGTGTAAATGAAACGGAGGCCACCATTTTCATGAAGTGAATATGGCAAGATTGAAATAAAAATAGTATAAAATTTAATAACTTAAATTTGAAGATAAAATAAACAAATTAGGTGGGTTAGGAGGATAAACGCTCTATGTGAAATTAAATGTTTGGCATATGGATTCAAAATTAAGTCAAAAACCACTTTCACTCAAAGAAAGTGGACAAGGTCAAAACTATATAGTCAAGCATTTTAATACTGAAAATTAAATTAATAAATAATGAAAATTAAATTGACCAAGAGTACATGATATGAGCATAAATTACACAATAAAATATATATAACCTAAAATGAGCCGGGTTGAAAACTAATCGAGCATAAATAGAAACAGGTCAAGTATAAATAAGATTGGACTAACCCAATCGCTTCTCTCGAAAAGACTCGAAAAATGCCAAAATTACGTTGTCCAAAATTCTTCTTTAGAACACTATAAATAAATTTTTAAACACCTATATACAAGCAATTTACTATTGTAGTAATATGAGTGACAGTTAAAAATTATTGACACCATATATTTGGATAATTTTGTAAATTTTGTTGATTTTACACAAATTTTGAATGTTAAAAAAACCTATTATTTAGCCATATTATATAAACAAAAAAAAAAATCAAGTTTAATTCACAACTTAAATATCTTGATTGTATCCGCTTTCTAGATCAAGGTGCTGATTTTAATATTAATTACTCTAATACATGATAAGGAAAGACAATAGCGGCTAACTTTTTGCTAAACATTTTTACTCCTAAAAAAAATACATGAGTTGGAATCAGTAAGAAAAAAAGATGATAAGAAAAGGCTTAGTTTACTTGTAGTCTAGATTAATTTACCTTAAAAAAAATTTAAAATTTCCTTTATAGACGAGACAAACCGAGGCCTGAAGCGAAAATTAATTATTAAGCCTTAATTTTTTTTTCAATGCAAATAGATTTTTTTCGTATAGATAGACCCATAAAAGACTAAATAAAGATTAAAAAAATAGATTTTTTTAGTGCATTGTTCTATTTTAATGATAGTTTTAAGAATTATAAACAATTTAAAATAAATATGTTTTAATAGGTAGAGGGGGCAAAATTGTCTGAATAAAAAGATGAGAAATCAAGATACCATAATCATAAAAGATGAGGATTATTTGCGTCAAAAACTTTGAAATATTATGATAAAAAATACTATAATCTTTAATTTGGGTAAATTTCATAACTAACCTAAAACATGGCTCACTTTTCATATTTCACTAATATTTTCAAAATATTTTACTAGTAATCATTTCTCTTTGTTTTTGACAAAAATACCCTTATGTTTCAAAAATTTAGTCAACAATTATTGAAATTTGATCACCAATTATTGAAATCTGATAAAAAAGTATTGAAATCTAATTAACTGTTATTAAAATCTTATTAACTATTATTGAGATGTGGTTAAAAGTTAATGAAATTTGGTCAATAGTTATTGAAATATGGTTAACTATTGAAATCTAAATAACTGTTATTGAAATCTGGTCAACAACTATTGAAATTTGGTACTCTGGTTAACTGGTATTGAAAACGATTATTTATGAAAATTAAAAGGTTCACCGGCTAATATTGAAAAAATTTATATAAAAAAAAATTACTTTCGACTATTTTCACCTTTAATTTTAATTTTGACTAATATAATCCAACAAAAAAAGTAAATGATTTTTTCTTTTTATGAAAAATATAATGGGCCTTTTATAACAATTCACTGATTTTGGGCCTTCATCCAAATTCATTGAATCCTTTAGGAAAATGGCCGGATCTACTACTCAATTCAATGATTTGGACCAAAATATAGAGTTTCTTGTTTTGGACACTTTTAGTAGTTACTTAAGTGAGCAAGTACATATTTCCCTAACCTTCATTCTTCACGTTATCTTCTTCTTCTTCTCTCCTCACCCGCGCGACATTGGAGAGCAAACAGAGCAAGGAAAAAAAAAATTACAGACCACATCATCCAAGCTCTCTTCCCGGCCGGCCACCCAAAATCATCACCACCACTTTTTCTCGCCTTCCTTCTTCCTTTCCTATTCTCGTGCGCCACCACCGAGTCTCCTCCATCGCGCGACTCATAGCCACCGATCCTTCACCGCGCGCGCGCCGGCCGAGAGAAGGGAGAACGCCGCTGCTGCCGAGGCCCAGCTTGGACGCGCACCTCGACCACTCCGATCATCTTCTCCTTGCTTAGCTCTCTCACATGGATCGCTGCCAAGGAACGAGCCCAGGCGCGCGACCACCGAGTCTCCTCGAGCGCTCGACCGCCGTGAAGTGTGCGCCGCCGCGAGCTAGGAGAAATGTCGGGAGGGAGAGAGAGCTTGTGGAGGAGGCCGGATTTCAGGAACATAGAGAGGTGATGAGATTTCTTCAGATTGGAATCCATGTTGATTAGGGTTAGGTTTTGATTTGGGGGTTTTGGTTGTGAACGTGTTTTGATGATTTTAGTTGAAGATTTGAATTGCTTTCGGTGATGATTCTTCTGGTTATGGGTTTGTTCTTGGTTTTGGACGAGTGTTGTTTTGGATTGGGTCTTGGCCGTGAGCTTGGTTTGCTTGTGTGTTTTTGGCTGTGAGCTAAGGTTGGCCGTGAGCTTGGTTTGCTTGTTTTTGGCCGTGTTTTACGTTTTGGCTGTGTGGTTCTTTTGGTTGGGAATTCTGAAATGTGTTGTTGTTGTTGTTGTTGTTGTTTAGTGTCTTGTGATAGAAAATCTGAGCCTCGGGAGTTCTTTGTGTTTTAGTTGATGAATCGCTCAGTTTGATTTGATGATTGATTTGGAAAATGGATTTGGGAGTTGAGATTTTAATCGAGATTTGATTTGAGATTTGATATTTCATTCGGGCTCGGGTTTCTGTTAGTTAATTCTGAGATTGAAATGTGGTTTTTTTATGACGAGTTAAGTAATTTAGAAATTGACTCGATGTTCATTTCTGAATTTCACAGCTCAGTCGCAGATCAAGTCAAAGCGAGCGAAAATCGGCGGAAACTGAGCGCGTCGAAGCCAAAGAGTAGTGAATTCAGAAAAAGATATTAAAGCTCGATCTCACTCGTGAGTCGTTTATCGCTTTATAGCGTTAGACTCGAGTTTTAATTTTTGGATTTGAGATTGTATTCAGGGATTATTAATTATTTATTTAAGAATGTTCGAGAATTTAAATTCTGGTTAATTAATTCAAAATTCCCGGTTTGTATGATTTTTCGGATTATTCATTTAATTTATTTAAGACTCATTAAATTCTCGAACCCCTGAACCGACTCGCAGTGAATCCCGATAATGAACCTTAAGCTCGTCAGCTTCTCCCGATGAGCTATTGTCATTTATGTTTAGGAATTAAAGACGTAAAAAAGACATAAATTACTGAAATTGTAACATATAATTAGTCATTCATCCATTATTGAAATACACTCCAAGTTTCAAAAAGACATATAATTAGTTATTAAACTATAATAACTGAAATTAGTTCCAAAAACACATACAACTATAATAAATCATCCATTCCTCTCGGACAAAGGAACTGGACTATTGCATGTAGTCTGGTTGTGATCAACTTCTCCACATCGCGAATACTTCCTAAGAATAGGCTCTTCCCCTTGAGAATGTATCCGTCTCTTCTTCGGTCTACTGACGACACGTGATCTGTATGTCGGAGGCTTGTCTCTCATTTATACAACAAATATGTTCACTCTCATACCTGAATAAGAAAATTAAAAAATCAGAATAAATTTAGATTGATATGTATAATTGTAATAAAAACTTTCATAAATTGTAGACTTATAAGTCTACAATTAACAACAATTGTAGATATCGACGTCTAGAGTTGTAGTAACTGTAGACTTATAATATCTACAATGAGACTATTTGTATATATGTATATCTACAATTACACCAATTGTAGATATACATGTCTACAATTCTTGTAATTGTAGACATATAGGTCTACACTTTGCGAATTTTCTCGCACACGCAAGTGCACGTGGTCGCAATAGTAATAAATCGTAAGAACGAGTCGATCCCTCGAGGATTAGCTAAATAAGGAATCTGATAATCACAAGCTAATATAGAACTAAATATAAGTGATTGGATTGTTGTCACAAAATTTAACTAACACGTCACAAAATTAAATAACTAGTTGCACAAAAATTTTATTGGATAAAGGGAAGGATTATGGTTCACGGGTTCACAAAACAACTTGGATTCGCTGAATTAAGAAAAGAAACAAGCTATTGAGATTCACACTTTTCACTACTCATACTCAATTTAATAGAATTGGTAGATCCCTCTCAAGCATCTAACAACCTAAACCGATACCGGAATATCATCTTTCGATCTCAACTCCTTACAAGCACGGCTAGCATAAAAACAAGAGTATTCTCACGAGTCTAGAACAACCTAGCTATATCTAGCCTAGGAATGAATTCTAGTAATCCACACAAAAACACGACAACCTAATCTTACTCAAGCATTAGAGTTGAACATAAAACAAGCATGAGTTCATGACATTCATACAAGCATTAAGCATAGTTATGGATTAAGTAAAAGTGATGAGAAAAACAACAACCTAACAATTCTAATATCATGAATCCTACATCGTAATGAACCCGCTACACCATAGCCCTATATGAGATTAGTTCATATTGATGACTATGACAATAAACATACACAAAGATGAACACAAGAACAATGAAGCAAAAGACATCATACTTGAATTAAAAAAGAGTAAGAGATAGAGAATAGAACACTGTTTAAAGTCGTAGCAATGGTAGAACTCAGCAACTCAATCCTTGTCTTCAAATTTGAGCTACAAAGTATGAACAAAATGCTGGAAAATTTCAACAAAAGAAGAAAAACTAAAAGATGAAAAAGTGTTCTTGGTTGATTCCCTAAAAAATCCTTTCATGCATGACTTCTTCTGAAAGTATTTGTGTTTTTAAGGTTGAATGAGGTTATTTTCGGAGCCATATGGACCTTTCATTTTGATCCAATGGCCAAAATTCGCTCAGAAACGCAACATTGGAAAATGCTGTTTTTGGGACCGCGCGGCACGCCCTTTTTTCTGCGCGGCGCGCAGTCCATTTTTCCGGCTTCGCGCGGTCCGCGCGTACGACTTTGGAGGCGAAAACGGCGAAATTTTCGTCCGCGCGGCGCGCGCTTCCGGTTCGCTGCACACCACTTTTTAAACGGTCGTAACTCCTAGCTCCGACGTCCGATTTATGCAAATAAACATGTGTTGGAAAGCTAAGAGGGAGCTCTATCCAATTCTTGAAGTGGATCATCCAAAATCATCATTTAAAAATCCCAAAAATCCTGCGGAATAGGACGTCGTTCCTTGTTTTGCTCCAAGTTGTCCAAATGTGTATGAATCTCCTTTAAATTGTTCAGAATCGTCACATGATGCGCTAATAACCTCCTCAAGACCCAATTGACCTCTTAAACATGAAAATCACTCATAAACACACAAAAACTATCAAAAACACTTGAGGACTCGTTAGTTTGTAGTCCGGGAAATAGGAGTTTTACGCGTAATAAACGCACCTATCAAATCTCCCCAAACTTAAACCGTTACTTGTCCTCAAGTAACAAAAAGAACAAAAGCACACAAAAGAAGTTATCTAAACAAAACGGGTAAAGCTTAGACCTTGCAATACTCAACCAACTCGTGTTTGCCTCAATTAAAATCTATAGACTTACATAAACCCGGAAACCCACAATTTTAATGTTCAAACCAACTACCAAATGAGATAGAAATCATAAGAGCTCATGTTACCTTAGACCGTTTTCAATGCTTACCCGTCTCGTGAGCTTTCGGGCACCAAGTCTCGTAGGCTTTCCAACCTCCATCGAGAGAACATAAAAATCGAAAATGAATAGGAATTTGTTTTGATTCAACACACCCATATGCCCCATCTTCTCCCTTGATCTCCACTAATGTGCACACATCATATCTAGCCCGTCAATGAGGTCTTAAAAGGCTTGTAATGTTCAAGGTAAGGTCAAAGGTATGGAAAGAAAATTTTAGTGGCTCAAACATCAACTTTAGCGACTCAAATCTCACCCAAAAATACAACCCTCACACGAAGTTCACTCACTCACCCATCCCTACGTTCTTGGCATCAAATTTCGCCCAACGAGAATGTTTTACTTAGTGTTTTTATTTCCTGTGTTTTCCCTCCAAACTTCGGCTCAACAACAACAAGCGACAAGTCTCTAAAACAAAAACATAGAACACGACGCCAAAATAGAAATATATGAAATAAATAAACACTTTTTTTTCTTTTTTTTTTCAGATTTTTTTTTATTTTTTTTTCGGTACAAAACAATATAAATAATCACCGGCGTGGTGTGTCTAGTGGACAATGTAATATGTAGAGACGAGTCGGAGAACATGTCATAAAATAGAAAGAATTCAGTCAACAATGTGACTCAAGAGTCGCTAAAGTCAATGAGGTTCTTTGTGGGATTTTCAAATAATCGGTTCGGCTTTTTCTGACTAAGTATTGAGAATGGATAGTGTTTGGCCTTTTGTGAGTGGATTCTAAAAGATAAACAATTATGGGTTGGCTTTTTGGCTTGACGGGCTATTCCTAATACCTAAATCATCCTTGCTAGATCAATGTGCACTCAATTTCGCTTCGATTAGGGATCAGATAGGGTTCTAGTGTGTTCGGTGTTCTCTTTCAAACGATCAGCTAGACTACTCTTCAAGGTTTCTTAAGCTTCGAGACATGCATTATTTGGGTCTAGTATGGCAACAATAGAGCTCAACAACTTCTTTCACACAATGTAGTTCATAGGTTAGACTCCAAATCTAAGGCTTAAGATTATCAACATCCTTGGCAAACACATATGAATCAATCAAAGCAAGCAAGCACTTAGTTCTACCTAAAAACACAAAACAAAACTAAAAACAAACAACCTAATAATATACAAAAGTTCCCGCAAGTCAAGAAAAAATTCCCCTCAAACTTAGGATGCTACATTGTCCTCAATGTAGACTTGAAAAACGGGGAGAAAAGACTTACCTTGCGAGGGTGGTGAACGCCCCTACTCGCGACCTTTTTACTTAACGTGGAGGATCTTCTTTTTCCTCATCTTCCAATTTCGATCGGGAGGCCTCGTCCATTGATTGACCCATGTAGGAATAAGCGAGATAGCATGATGGTTCTCCGAGTGTGGATAACTCGGCGGCTGTGGAGGCGTCGGATCGCGCCTTTTCTTTCTCCATGGAGGCGGTGATGGACTCTTCTTTTTCCTCCACGACGGTGTCTTCCTTCGTCTCCAAGGAGGTGGTGGAGAGGTGGACGAATGTGGCCGATGGAGATCACCACGGATTTGTTCATGCTTGGCACAATGAGGCACATGGGTTGGCCCTCATTTGTGGTAGTTTCTCCGCGTTTTCTTGCCACCGAAATTGACAAGCACCGAGGAATTTGAAGATTCCAAGGAAGGTCTCCTTGAGGAGCTTGAAGCTTGTGACATGAAGGACAGGGAGACCATGCTTCTCAAGTATCGGTGATAAAGTGACAACGTCAAGGAGACGTTGTGGGCATGTCTTCTTTGGGAGAGAGAGCATTGGCGGTGGTGAAGTGGGCGGTGGGTTTGTCGGTGAAGAATACGACTGAGAAGAGGTCAAAGTTCATTATACTATATTTTTTGCTGAACGTGCTCAAACCCGACAACCCAAATTGGCTGTGTAAGAACAACATTTATTATGTGTATTGCATTTCGATAAACTTTTTTTTAATGTATAAATTGATTGTATTTTATTAAGGTACCGAACATGAACTATGTCAAGTTGGTGGACAACTTGGACAAGTTCAACCAACACCCTTGGGAAAATATGGCCTGAAATTTCCTCCATAACAAGATAACTGTGAAATCCCAATTTTTTTTAGCTTAATTAAAAGGCTAAAATATTTTTTTTAGCTTAATTAAAAGGCTAAAATATATGTAAAGTATGTTTATGTGGTATGCATGCTTTAGGGTATTTTTTTTATTTAGTATACTCTTTAGATTACAAAATATGGATATAATATATATATAAGTTATATATCATAAATAAATAAGTTATGTATGCATACTTTACATATATTAATATATATATATATATATATATATTATAACATATAAATTAAAGTTAACGTGTATGATGTAAATAGTATATATATATATATATACATATTACTTTACTTTATATAAAGTAATATAATTAAGTTATTATACGTTAGTTTTATATATATAAGTTACTTATATATATATATATATATATATATATATATATATATATATATTAATAAGTAAAGTTATTTAATACAGCGTTTTATATACATATATAAGTCAAGTTATATATAGCATGTAGCAGTTACGTTTTTATACATTTATATAATATATAATATACATCAGCGTGTGTGTAGTGTAGGTTTTAATAATATTAATAATAATAATTAATATATTAATATTATAAGTAGGATTATGGTTTGGGCTTTTACGGTTTGGGTTTTTAGGGTTTAATTAAGTCATATTTAAACATCGCTTCCTCTTCTTTTAACGCTTCTTCTCTGCTCTCCCTCCCCCATCCCTCTCTTGGTTTGAAAATTCGTAGCTCCAATTAGGTATGCTTTCTTTTCTCTCTCGTTCGGATTCCTTGAAAACGGTTTCTTAAAACGCTTTCCTTGGTTTCAAAAAGTATGGTTTTGCGTTGATTCTTTTTGGAAACGTTAGGTTTATGTTTCTTCTATCTAAATCTTTAATCGAAAAATATTTTTATGAAATACAGAATATTTTCCGATTATTTTCAAATCAGTGTACAAACCTGAGACCTGTTCCCAATTTTCAGACTTTAAACGCTTACTGTGAATTCAACAAATTTGGTTTTGCGTTGATTCTTTTTGGAAACGTTAGGTTTAAATGTTTTCTATCTAAACCTTTAATAGAAAAATAGTTTTATTAGATACAGAATATTTTCTGATTATTTTCAAAACGGTGCGCAGACAATTTTTGACAAAAATTTTAAAGTTAGATTTTAGCACTTCTTTTATTTTTAATAAATAGTTAAAAATTTATTTTGGCCGTGATGCCTTTACAAAAAGTTATCAAAATTATATTTTATACGTACTGGAATTTTTACAGAAGTTTTCTCAGAGTTTTAGTTTTTCACCGAAACCTTAATAGCCAAGGGTATTTTGGTAATTTCACTTTGAAAGTCGTTTTTGAAAATTTCCAGAACCTGAGTTGTCTTTAAAACTTCTTCAACAATAGCTTAATAATTTTTTCCCATCGATTAGGTTCCGAGCCGCGTAGCTTTTCCGACCCGTCTAGTTTTCCCGAGCCGTCATCGACCAAAGGTCGTAATTTCCGAAACGAAGGTTAGAATAATCTCACTGCAACATGGATTAGTTAAAAAAATATCCTAAGCATTATCTGATATGAAGTATTTATGTATTGTGTGAATTTTTGTGTGTGTGTTTGTACGGAATGTGCTTGGTATGATATGATATGACGATATGTGAGTTTATGTTATTATCTTATGCTGTGTATTAGAATATCTATAACACGTCTTATCTTTCTAGCTATGTTATCATTTATGTTTTATCTTATGTCGCTCATGCTTTTAACGTAATAAACATGATTAATAAGTTAAGTAAGCAAGAGAGTCGTACCGCCTCGAACTACGGAGATAACTAGAGGAATTTCTCGAGCCGAACTACGGGCTCACATAGAGAGTTCCTCATATGTTTATGTATGTGACGGGGCGTTCTATGGGAGGTCGCAGCCCCATGATTCGTTACCAAAGTGTACACTGAAATCGGTACGGCTACTCTAGGGGACCCCCGAACTAAAATACGATAGACTTTTAATAGGGTATCTTATGTCACGGTTAAATTTAAAGTACTAATATCCGGTTCATGCATTTTATTCTATTGCTTCTGTTTTGTGAGTTATAGTTATTCTCGCTGAGCGTTAGCTCACTCTATGTATATACGTCCGTGTTATAGGTAAACAACATATGAACAAGTGAGGAAGGTGGATCAGCGGCGGCGATAGTGAGAGGGTTGGGTTATGGTTGCCGTTTTCGAAAATAAAAGACTTTCGCTTTACTTCCAGTTTTTCAATAATCCAAACCCAAGGTTTTAGTTTTCATGGTTTAAGTTATGTTTTTCAATTCCGTTACAGGTTACGACTTTATTTATGGTATTGTTTTACAACGGTATTTTTGGGTTTTAGTTTCCGATTATGCAACTTTGACTTTTTGGTTGTTTTCGTTCATCAAGTTTTAAATGAAAATTTATTTTTAGGTTATGAGTTTTCAAACTTTATATTTTAAGTTATGTTTTTAAGTTTTCTTAAATTTTCTTAAGTTTTAAAAAAGTAAGATAAGTAAGACGGTCCGAAAAGTCGGGTCGTCACAATAACAACCTACATTTAGAAGTCAAGTTCAAGGGACACGAGCAAGGTCAGACAACAAGGTTTCTTTTTGCCTCTTCATATATTGGCGTACGAGTCTTTTCCCATCCTCTCAGAGCAAAAAATCTTCCATAAAGTTCTTGAGACCGCCACTCCTCTCATGCTCCGTTGGAAATCTGTGTTTAAGCTTTCTGCGCTTAAAATGCGAGACATTTGTTTCTCAAGCTCGCAGGTAAATCTTATTTTGATTTATGATATATATGATAGCAGATTGTTTAGTATCATGTCCTTCAATTAATGTACTAGATTATTTACACTCACTTGGCTCTTCCACTTTTGCAGAGAAAATAAGAGGTGTCCAAAATCAGACGAAAAAAAGTCAAAAAATCCAAGAAATAGGTGCCTATGAAACTGGCGACGAATACTGACAAGCATTCCCAGGTTAATTTAAACAAAATGAGCGTTTACATTTTTGTCAAGAAACACATGTGTTCATTGACATCTTTGTCAATAAATTATTGAGTTTATTGACATTTATGTCAATAAGTACATTTATGTACTATATTGATGTGAGATGTTTTTCATTCTATTAGGAGCGGTTGCGTGCTTTAGAGAATCTGATCGATGTAAAGTCTGATCTGAAGGACATTTATGGCAAAATTCACGAGCTAAGCTAAATTGTCAAGGACCTTGATGAGAAGAGCTAATTGATTTTTCCGAAGAATAAAGACGAGGGACAAGGAGAGAAACAGGGTGAAGATGAAGAAGAAGGGCCTTTTTTTTGCACCCCAAGCCTTCTAATATGTCATATAAACTCCAAAATATGTCATCATGTAACCAAGATTTCTTTCGGTTTATAATTCTTTTGACGAGGATCCACAAGCTTGTGTTTCACAACATCTCCTACAAATAATGACATGGCCTTTGGATTCCTTCTCGACTCCTCGAAGCATGTATGATATTATTTAAATAAACACTGTGATTTTTTTTATTGATATCAGTGTCAATAAATCATAGTGTTTATTGAAATTAATGTCAATATATTACAGTGTTTATTGAAATTAATATCAATAAGTAACAGTATTTATTGAAATTAATATCAATAAATACTGTGATTTTATGTTCAGGCTCATGCTATGAAAATGATGTGATAACTTCATTAAAAGAGTGAAAAATAACAAAAAATTAGGTAAATAGCCAACTAAAACGTTTGGAATTGCTATATAGTCAACGTTTCGTAAATCTTATGTAAATAGCCATAAATATGACGTGGCCTAATAAATGGAAGTAGCTATTTCCCTAAGATTTACGTTTGTAAATATATGAAAATGGCTATTAACCTAAGTGAAATTCTGATTAGTCGAAAAGACAAGATGTCGTACACAATGTGTTGACAATGTGTCCGACAACTTGCTTGAACACAGATTATGGATAAACAACAAACAGTGCAGTAAAAGAAATACAAACGATATGGTTACCCAGTTCGGTGAACAACACCTACGTCTGGGGGCACGCTGCCAGTGGAAAGGATTTCACTATCTTGTAGTCAATAGTACACACAAGGTTTATATCTGATTACAATCAACAAATCAATAAAAACCTAGAGACTATTACCACCAGTGATCACCTAGTCAGGGACTCCCCCTGAATTTGAGCTCCGTCTCAATTCTACCCTTCGAGCAACCTCCTGGCTCGGATGACCTTTAGTCTTCAGCTGTTCGTGAACCTTCAATCACGAGAACACAAAACCCAACTCTCACAGACACTCAATCTTTGTGGAATAGTATTTGAGAGAAAACACCGCTATCAACAAAACACACAGCCTCCCAGTCCGCCGGTCTTGCACGTCTAAGAGCTCTGAGTGTTTTATCAAAAGCGTCAAGGCTGCTAAGGGGAAGCGCATGTCTTTTATAGAAGCTTTACAATCCTGGAAGGTATCTCGGGTTTCCTTACCCGGCCTCAAGCGAATATCACATAGTTAAGTCACCAGCAAGGCAAATATCGTGCAATGAAGACAGCAGCGAGAGATATCTTGCAATGAAGACAGCAGCGAGGCAGATATCTTGTAATGAAGACAACAGAGAGGCAATATCTCAGAATTAAGACACTAGCGAAGTAATCTGTCAAAACTGAAAACTTGCCTGAAAAAGAGTCTGCACACAGGAGGCGAGATATCATACCAGAAGTAGAAACATGATGACCGACATCTTTCCTCATAACTTGCACTAAAAAATAAAGCCAACAAAAAGTGTAAAAAGGCGTAACAACAATCTCCCCCTTTGGCTATTTTTTAGGCAAGCACTTCCGGGAACAGTTCTCATACAAGCGTCATGACCAGAGAAGAGAGTCAAAATAAATGACTTCATGACGCCTCTCCCCCTGATTGCCTCAAAATACCAAAGGCAAGGATCAAACAATGGCCTGAAAAGGATGAGAACTTGAACAAGCAGCATTACAAAATCCATCAAGAGAGAGAGATTTAAGCCAAATCACTGTTGTCACCATCATCCCAGTCACTATCACTATCTTCTTCACCATCTTGAGACTTGTCAGCATCCTCAGAGTCTTCCGCAGCATCAGAAACATCAGACACAGTGGCTTGGCCCGGCTGAGAAGAGGTAGCTGAACTAGGAGCAGTGAGATCTTTGACAAGAGCTTCGCACTTGGACTTCCTGTTGGAGAGAGTCTCGATGGTCCTTTTAAGAGTCTCAATCTCCTCTCGAAGTTCTCTCAACACAGTTCTCTGAACTTCCTCTGTCATTGTTCCCAAACGAAGTTTGCTTCCTGAGATGTCAGATGTCTCGACAGAAGGTCTGACAAGATCTTGAGCATGTTTCCCTTCAAACAATTTGGGACTGAAGTTGAGAGCACCAGGTCGTTTGCCCACCACATCTGAACTTCTCAAGATGTTCTTGTTTTGTTTGAGCAGGATGCCAGTGATGAGAAAAGGGAAACCTATGGGAAGCTTCACTGCAAAAGACTTGGCATGCTTTGCCAAGTGATCAAGCACAAAATCACCAAAATCAAATGAGGAACGGGTACCTATCTGGTAGATTAGGCGAGCCAGATCCGTCTTGATACTCGACCCATGAGAAGAGGGAGCCCAATTGGCGATGCCGATGTGGTAGAGGATAGAGTATTTGGCAGTGAGCTCGGCAGAAGACAAAGTCCCCTTGGAAGGCCAGACTTTGGTTTCGTCACCAGTGATTTCTTGATCAATGATGTCCAGGGGTGGAACCCTATCGGCAGTGATGATCTTCCCCCGACCAAGGTACTTGTTGATAACATCAGGAGAGATCTCAAAACAATGTCCTCTGACGAAAACCTTCCTGAACTCTGCTTCGTCTGGAGTATCGAAGGATGGGGAGAGATTGACAATAAATTCCTTCACCAAAGCCGGATAGAAAATCCCAATGCTTGTGACAGTCCTGAGCATCTCAGCGTCGTGCAGGAGCTCCATGACAGCATCAATCTTGAGAACACCATCTTCTTTATGGAATGAGACATTGTTCATGGGGCAGCAGGGACATTCTTCGGGAGCTTTTGCCCTCCCACGGATCTCTTGTTTCCTAAACCAAGAGAAATCACTGGTTCTTCTTCTTCTTCAACCTCATGGTCCTCGGCAATAGGAGACAAAGGAGTCTGAGCCGACTTCTTTACACGCTTTTTTATCATGCCCACCTTTTCTTTCTTCTTCTTCTTGGCAGGGATATGAGTAGCAGGAGAGCTTTCTTCCAGAGACTTTATCTTTTTCTTTCTCTTCTCCGACAGAAGAGTGGCGATACAGACGTCATCATCTTTCTGAACCTTCTCTTTCAGAGAAGCAAGAATATCCTCTCCATCGTCCTGGACTTGATCAGTCTTCCTTTCTTGCCCCAGAGATGATGTTGGGACATCTTTCGCGACTTCTTGAACAACCTTGTGAGGGCTCTCAATGGGAGATCCTCCAGGAGTCGCCTCATCTTTTCTTCCAACTTCAGAAGAACTGCTAGAGCTTGCATCTCCGGTGATGTCTGCGATCGAGAGGGTGGCTTTCTTGAGTATTGCACTTCTAGCGGCGGAGAGAGAGGGATTCACAGGAGGAATTGATGACCCAGTGATTGCACCTCCGGCTTGACCATCGGCGCGTTCACTGGATCGCAATCCTCGTACCCTGACACCGTGCTTGTTGCTCTCCGGTCCAGGTTTCTTCGTCTTGACATCTTTCACTTTCATTGTGGCCTTCTCTTTCTTGGAGGGAATGGTTGTGTTAATCCCGCTTCTGGTACCAACCATTTTGAAGAGAATTTCCAGGAAACTGCCACACAAGTAACCGTCGAGAGGGGTGAAAGTGCAAAAAAGAGAAATAAAGCTCAAGAACAGCGATGAAAAACGGGAAATTTCAATATACGAATAAGAGGTAACTTCCCTTTCTTTCTCGAGAATGGAACCGTCTGCATGTATGAGAAACTGGGAAGTATTAACACAACGTCGTGGCATGTAGTGGGCTTTGATCCATCTTAAGCCCAAGGAAATAACAAGTGGCATTTTAGCCCGGCAATTCAGTCGAATGGGCCAACCAGAAAAATGGGCCCATGATAAAACTTCCAAGACAAGAACGCGAATAAGAAACAGAGAAATATCAGCTTTGACAACACAGATGATAAAACCAATAATCCCTCCGATAAACAGTAATTGCTATTGCTCAATAACGCACAATCCTAGAGAGGATCTGAGATTTTCAAACCGGTTAGCATCCAAAGCCTTGGTGAAAATATCTGCGAGCTGTTTTTCGGTGTGAATGTATTCGAGTTTGATCTTTTTATCTTCCACAAGATCTCGAATGAAGCGATGTCTGATCTCAATATGCTTGGTCTTACTGTGTTGAGCAGGGTTCTTTGAGATATTGATGGCGCTGATATTGTCGCAGAATAATGTCATGACATCTTGTCCAACATCATATTTAGCGATCATCTGTTTCATCCAGAGGAGCTGTGTGGAACTGCTCCCTGCAGCGATGTATTCAGCCTCAGCTGTGGATAAGGAAATGTAGTTCTGTTTCTTGCTGAACCAGGAGATGAGATTGTTTCCAAGGTAGAAACATCCACCAGAGGTACTTCTTCTATCGACCGTGCTACCTGCCCAGTCAGCATCACAGTATCCCACAACCGTAGAGGAAGTATCATAGGTATATAAGAGGCCAAAATTGGCAGTTCTGGAGATGTACCTTATGATTCGCTTGGCTTGAGCTAGATGGCTAGCTTTGGGATTGGCTTGATATTGCGCACACACACCTACATAGTAGGCTATGTCTGGTCGGCTGGCAGTGAGATAGAGAAGACTACCAATAATACTCTTGTAGATGCTTTGATCAACATATTCTCCATGCTCATCCTTAGTGAGTTTAATGTGAGTAGCGGCAGAGGTCCGCTTGTGAGAAGAATTTTCCAACCCAAAATTCTTCACTAAGTTTTTGGCGTACTTACTTTGGGAGATAAAGATACCATCATTCATTTGCTTGATCTGAAAGCCCAGAAAATAATTAAGCTCGCCGACCATACTCATTTCAAATTCAGACTGCATTTTTCGAACAAAAAGGTCCACCATCTTGTCCGACATTCCTCCAAAGACGATATCATCAACATAGATTTGCGCTATCATGAGGTTGCCATCCTCTTTCTTTATGAACAGGGTTTTAACAATGCCACCTCTGGTATAACCATTATGCACAAGGAACTGAGTTAGTCTTTCATACCATGCCCGAGGAGCCTGCTTAAGGCCGTAGAGAGCTTTTCTGAGTTTGTAGACATGTTGTGGTGAGCTGGGATCTACAAAGCCTTTGGGTTGGGCCACATAGACTTCCTCATTCAAGTACCCATTGAGAAAGGCACTTTTAACATCAATCTGAAAGAGTTTGAAGTGGAGATGACAGGAGATGCCAAACAAGAGTCTGATGGCTTCAAGTCTCGCAACAGGGGCAAAGGTTTCATCAAAGTCCACACCTTCCACCTGTGTATAACCCTGCGCCACAAGTCTAGCTTTGTTTTGAGTTATATTGCCATGCTCATCAGATTTATTTTTAAATATCCATTTGGTTCCAATGACATTCACATTGTCAGGCTTAGGAACTAGCTCCCAGACTTCATTTCTTTTAAACTGAACAAGTTCTTCTTGCATAGCATTAACCCAGTATTCATCATCAATAGCCTCATTTACATTCTTAGGTTCAATCTTAGAAACAAAGCAGAGATTACCAATCATCTCCCGATAGTTTACATGAGGTTTTGGGCGAGTCCTTATTCCTTCACTGATTTCGCCAATCACCTCATGAGCAGGGTGATTTTTCTGAATTCTTCTGGAAGGAATTCTTTGTTCAGTCTCAGGAGGTGTTTCTTCATCCGGAACAATGTCGCTCATTTTGTCATTAGCATTTGTCCTGACATTAGGACCTTAAGAAGAGATGTCGTCCAACAAGTTCTCAGCAACAGTCCTGACATCTGTGTTACTAGGAAAAACTTCATCTTCATCATTAGTACTGTTAGTAACATCATGATCATCGTTTACCACCACATTTATAGATTCCATCATAGTCTTAGTGCGTTTGTTAAAGACACGATAGACCCGACTATTTCTAGAGTACCCAAGAAATATACCTTCATCACTTTTGGGGTCAAATTTACGTAGAGGATCCCTGTCAGCAAGGATATAACAAACAGAACCAAAGACATGGAAGTATTTCACATTTGGCTTTCTCCCCCTCTATATTTCATAATGAGTGATGGAAGTACCTGGACGAATAGTAACTCTATTATGAATATGGCAGGCAGTATTGAGAGCTTCAGCCCAGAAATGTGGTGGAATGTCTTTGGCCAACATCATCACTCTGGCCATTTCTTGAAGGGTTCGATTTTTCCTTTCAACATTTCCATTTTGTTGTGGTGTGATGGGAGCAAAGAATTCATGGGCTATTCTTTCTGCAGTACAGAACTTAGCAAAGCTCATATTCTCAAACTCCCTCCCATGATCACTCCGAATTCTGATCACTTTGCCTATGCTTTCTCCTTTTTCTCTCTGAACCTTCTTGCATAAGGCTTCAGAAACAGCAAACGTGTCAGATTTCTCGCGAATAAAATCAACCCAAGTATACCTGGAGTAGTCATCCACACACACAAACACGTATCTCTTCCCTCCAAGACTCTCGACCTGCATCGGTCCCATCAGATCCATGTGGAGAAGTTCCAGAACACGAGATGTGGTAAGATGTTGCACCATCTTGACCTATTTTCCAATCTGGCATTCACCACAGATTTTTCCTTCAACAATCTTTAGATTGGGGACACCGATAATGACTTTCTCAGAAACAATTTTTTGCATGCTCCTGAGATTCAGGTGACCAAGCTTTTGATGCCACAGCTTGGTTTCGTCAACCTTGGTCATGAGGCAGTTGTTGTTTGGTACAGTAGACCACATGTAGCAGTTGTCACGAGATCTGGTTCCTCGCATAAGTTCATCCTGTTCCTCATTAACCACCACACACTTATCACGAGTAAAATTGACACGTAAGTTCATATCACAAAGCTAACTAATACCGATAAAATTAGCAGTAAGTCCTTCTACCAACAAAGCCTCAGTCAAGCAAGGCATACCAGGATAGTTTAACTGACCTTTACCCAAAATTTTGGCTTTTACTCCATCTCCAAAGGTAACATGACAGTTAGAGTAAGGTTTCACGTTGGTCAGGAAGGTGTGATCACCTGTCATGTGGCGTGAGCAACCACTGTCGAAATACCAGTCACTCCCGGTGGACGCACTCAGAGATGTGTAGGCAATATTGGCATGATAAGACGTATTTTTTACTCTCCATTCCAGCCGAGTAAAAGGTTATCGGCGAGGTAGGGCATTCATGTGAATGGATTTTTGCTGTCGGACATTTCTCCCGTATAGCCGATAGCAAAAAGGTCGAATATGGCCCTTTCTACCACAATAATGGCAGACCCAACGAGATCTGTTGACAAGAGACCTGGTTGATCCAGAGGGATGTTGTTGATGTAGATCCGGGAATTTGTCACTACCAGATGGTTGAGGCATGTTTTACGACATCTGGCTAGCCTGCTGTTGGGGTACAAAAGTGGTGTGGGATGATGAAGCACCATGAGTGAATCCAAGACCTTCATGTTCTTTGCAGGTTTGCCAATGGTGAGGATTTTGTCAAGAATGTTAGTCCCGAAATTCAGCATCCTGACAGATTTAGTCATCTGATCAAGTTCTTCATTCAGCCGACTGATTTCTTTCTTCAGGTCTACAATGGTCTCTAGAAGCCTTGCCTTGTCTTCAGTCAGAGTGAGGATAAGAGCACTCTGTTTGTCGAAAATCTGGGATTCCTCAACCCATTTGGTGTGCAGAGTATTGTATGCATCATTCATGGCGTCGTCAGAAAGTTCTTCCTCTAGAACAAATTTCTGGGAGCATTCACCAAATTCATTAGTAGATTCATGTGTGTGAATAGAAGTAGTAAAGGCCACAAAGTTACTTATCTGATCGGAGTCGCTATCTTCATCTTCTTCATCCGATAGAGTAGAGTTGTACCCATTTTTTTTGTTTCTTGAGGAAGTTGGGACACTCCTTCTGAATGTGTCCGAAACCTTCACATTCATGACACTGAATACCTTTCCCTTTTCCGGAGCGTTCACCACTTTTACCATTCCTGTGAGGGTTAATATTCTTCTGGAATCTTTGTTGGAAATTGTCCTTGACATCTTGCGAGACATTTTTCCCATTCATCTGATTTAGTCTCTTCATAACCCTCCTATAATTTTTTACCAGCATAGCTATAGTGTCGTCAATATCATTGTCAGAATCCGAGTATACATGTTCCTTTTGTTCATGAATAGAGCTTTTGAGGGCCATCCATTTGTGTTTCTTCTCCGTCTGTTCCCGGAGACCAAGAACTACACGACATCAATCTTAATCAGGGCGCTCTTGTGGAAGGTATTTCGAAGAGGTCATCCTTAACAACTTTCGAATAAGAACATGTATAGTCGTCAACAAACCGCAACCATGTGATCTTTGTAAAAAATTTCTTACTAAAAGGCTGAGCTTCACCGCCAATTTAAAAAAAAACAACGCCTTAGAAGACGAGTCCTCGTATTGTCCTCTTGCCCGTGATATAATGTGGCTGACTATCTCTGAAGAATTGGTTACCTCAAAAACATCAATGAAATGCCCAAAACAAGACTGTCTGAATATATCTTCCTCTTTGTTAGACATTGTTTTCTTGATGGTATCATTGAACTTCTGAATATCGCCCAAAGTTGAATGTATTCTTGATAATTTGTTTTTATCTAGAATTCTGGTCCATCCCTACATGACAAAAAAATCCCGAGAATGTAAATAGCATTGAACTATAACAATGTCAATATAAACTAACTAGTTTATTCACATCAATATCAATAAACTGCTAAATAACAATGTCAACAACTGAATAAAAAATTACTAACCTATAACCCGATCCCCTAAAATAACACAGTAAACTTAAAATACCAATTTAAATGTTTGTCTTGTATGTCATTTTGACCTGCACATAATTGTCAAAATTCTGCTCACCCTATTCCAATTTGTTTTTGCGCACCCTATATTTCTGCAACCAGCAGTGGATTAACCTAATACTCATCTATAAACTCAATGGGAAAATTCTGATATCCAAAACCCATACAAATGTCTGATGACCAAAGGTGTTCTAAAACCCATACAAACCTTTGATGAGCAAAACCCATACAAATTACTAATCTTTTATTTTTTAGCGGAGGAATTTTCAGGAATGGGCTTAACCTCTGGCTTATTGACGATGAAATCGTCCATGAAATCGGTTTCAGATTCGCTAGTGGTAGTGTCTATCTTCGCTTGCTTCGCTGCAAAATTTGGCGATCTTGATAGTCGCACCTTCTTCTCTTCGTCTTCGCAATGCTCGAATTTGAACCACAGAATGTCTTCACAGTAGTCGGGTTTGAACCATCAATGCTGGGATTCAAGACGTGATGACTTCTACGCACCGGGGAAGATTTCTTTGTCGCTGGACTTTTTTTGGGTAGTGTTACAGTTTTCTTGGTCGAGGGTTTGGATTTATTGGCAAGAAGCTCGAAGCGTGGTGGAAACGAAGAGAAATGCATGAAGAAGATGTACAGTTGTGTCTCAGGGTTTCGAGAAAGAGAAAGGCATGAAGAGAGAGAAGAAGCATGTTGGTGTTTAGTCTCATTTTGAGAAACCGTCTAAGTTGTTGTTTCAATTTAAGAAACATGTGTGTGCGTGTTTAATTAATTTGTTTTTATTATGACATATTATAATAAAAGAGAATCCAAATATTAAGGATACGAATGTAATTGCCTAGCTTATGTAGTCATAGATTTGGATTAATTTAGACATATTAGATTTTGGTCTAAAAATAATCATATATTAGGTATAATCTCAATACTCAATGCTACTAGTTAAAATTATCTTATTCTATTTAGTTATTAATTTCTGGATTAGACTAGCCAAATGATATGTTGTGACACATGGCATTCTCGCAGTTTGCTCGATCTTTATTTTATGACAAATTATGAAAAGTAAGCATTATTCTTTTGCAACCAAAAATCTCTAGTACGGCTATTATATGATATTTACCCAAAGGAATAAAGTATGTCTAGCAGTGATTTTAATAATCAAACGCCACTAATAATTAGTATTTAGTTATGGTAAACTTTCAGATAATTTAAAAAAACTTACTACGAAATAAGTATTTGACTGAAATTCCATATGGATTGTATGCGATCCCTAATGGGCCAATATAACATGCTCTTTGATTATATTATTGTTCTTTATTAGCAAGTTCGAGTATTGAAGTAGAAGCTTTTCCAAGCTGATAACCACAAAAATCTCCAAGTCCTATATATATAAATTTAACCCTCTAATTCGTATCCAACCTAACTTTCTCTTTCAAAGTTAACCATTAATCTGCCAAATCTTAATTATTTGTTGTCTTCTTTATTTGTGATATTATATAGCGTGTGTAAATAGAACTATATACGTCGGTAAAATAATGCTAAACAATGATATTGTCCTTTTAGCTAATTAAAGCATGATTGTGGTCGTACATGTTCATATTATAACTAACTAGTTCAGCCATAAAATTCCATGTGAAAAGGATCGAACTGGAATTAGAAGAAGAGAGCATCGAAGTTTCTTGAGTTAATTTAGTAGGTATGCCAAACTATCTTATTGATTATTGGCAACAAAAAGAAAAGCATTCTAATTTTTTTATGTTGGAAAAGAAGTGTCAAGACTTAATTAAAAATACCTTTAAGGGAGACAGCTTGCAAGCAAACTAACTTACTATATATGAAATTCCAAAAAAAAAAAAAAAACCTTAGTATATATGAAGGAAACCCAAGTTTAACAAAACGGTAGTACCCATCGCTGAAAGAAAGAAAGAAAGAAAGAAGCAAAACATAAAAATTAAAAATAAGAAATGTATTATAATATTGGCGTGCATCAATTCCTTCTCTGTAACATGTACCAATACAATACATATACATGTCCCCACAAATATATAATAAAAAGGAAAGTTGGAAGGCCTCTCTTTTATCACTAGCTACCGTATATATTTAGATACAAGATACAAACAGTATGCGTTGCTGCAGAATATTTAATATATTTTAGTCTAGAGGAAGAAATACATAAAGATATGTGTAAAAATAGGTTTGAAAAAATGTATTTAAAATTTTTTGGAGGTATTTTTATCTTTCTGATAAAAAAAATATATTTAAAATTTTTTGGAGACATTTTTATCTTTCTGATAAAAAAAAATCGTTACGAGTGAACACAACTTGTATTTAAGGTCCAATCTCTTATTTTAAAAGAAATTTTTTCAAAAAACGAAAATGTTCATTGAACAATATGTTTTTGTGAGTATAGATGATTCATATATATATATATATATATATATATATATATATAATAAATATAATGTTGCCCTTTGTCTCTCGACTGTCCCACCTCTTTTTATTTTTATTTCTAATTTTAGTATCTTGATCTATATATTCTATCTAATCAATAATTAATTAAGGTCATAAGTTAAAATAATAAAAATAAGCTTTAATTAGCATGCCAATCATACATGTTTTTACATGCGAGAATCCCAAATAGTGAAACATGTTACGTGGTAATCACGTTGTTATTTATTATATTTAAACATGGATTGCATAAAATCCACGCTAAAACGTCTTTCTAAAAGGTTTACAGGCTAATAATACATTATACGCCGCATGTTTTTGTAATCTCATCGATTAGTTTTGCATGTAATAAGAACAACACAAAATCACTTACCAAGTAGTGAACTACTAATCAGGGATATCTGTGGATCACAAAGAATTTTCGATGAACAGTACTTTCACAGTAAATTAAATTGCATTATATATCTTATGATAAGAAATAACAAAAATTTAAGATCAGGACTTTATGATATCTTTTTTATGGTTCCATTTCGATAGAACAGGACGTGAAATTATCATGATGTTACCGGACAATGTATAGCTCTTTGCTTTGAAGCTAAAAAGAATGGCTGAATGAAGAGGAAAATGCTAGGAAAGACTAGTCATCAGCGAGTCTTCAAAATTGAGCGAACAAGGAGAGTAATTTCTTGTACAAAGAAGTCAATGAAAAACTAGAAGAAAAATATTAAAGTAAAAAATCTTTTTGATTTGGTCTACAACAAAATATCCACGCAACTTCATATACACACATCCTAACCGCACATAATCTTTATTGATTCTCCACCGTTGGATCGTCCTAGATCACAAAGCCCAAACTCCTAGTATAAATACATGCAAAATGTACGCAACAATTCCAATAAACAAAGTACACATCTTTCTCCAAATCCCATTCTCATCTCATCTCTTATTCTTATATTAAGCTAAAAATATTCGAGCCTCAATTAGGGTTTAGTAGTGAGAGTACTAAACAACCAAAATTATGGGAGGTAATCACTACTACACCAACACCAACAGCACCAAGCAAAATAAAAGCTCATCGTCGTTCTTCGGCTTGTTCAAGATCAAGAGAAATCGACCAAGGGTCGATGAATACTACGGCGCAGAAGAAGCGCCGAGCAATAGAAGGGTTTGGCCAAGCGACGAGGACAAAGGTCGATGGCCAGTGGCCATGCCGGGCATCGATAGGAGAGCCGAGGATTTCATTGCCAAAATCCATAGAAACATTGCCACAGATTCCGAGCCAAAGACGGTCACTCTTCCCAGCTCCACCATTGTCAGGGCCTAATAATAAGGCCTAAAATATATGAAGTAGTAATATGGCATATGAAATGCATATTCTAGAGTTCGTTATTTAATTGTGATTTGTTGTTCATAATATATTAGTGTCCTCCTTTGTCGTTTCTGTATTTGCAATAATTGAAAGAAGAAAGTTATGTTTGGATCAAATAACTAGATCATTTTGTTAAATTCTGTTACTACACATTTGTATATGTAATATGACTTAAACTAAAACCATTTTATTTTATAACTTTGTAGTTGTACTTTTAAGGGGGGGATTAAAAAATCACTCATATTATACTATAGGCAAGTAAAAGTTGGTGCCTAAGGCAGTAAGGCTCTCGATTGGAATGAGTTCCAAAATTTTAAATCCAGCAAAATATAACTCAAAGATCAAGACTTTTTTTTTTTAATATAAAAAATTTCGAATTTTCAATTTAATAGATCCCAAATATTAATTCGCTTAGTACGTACCCTAATGAGTTTGAATTAGTCCTATATATATATATATATATATATATATATATATATATATATATATATATATATAGAGAGAGAGAGAGAGAGAGAGAGAGAGAGAGAGAGAGAGATTGATTGATTGATGTCTAACAGTCTAAGTAGTTCAAGGTGGTATTCAGAATCAAAATCATTGTCTTACATGAAGAAGTAGGGTTTCGCTTTGGTAACACTTTAGGGATTTGATTAGATATACTAACTTGTTTAATCTACTTTATTTTCATTGTGCATTACAGTGATGATCGTTTTTATAATATCATGGAATAAGCTCACAACGTATATAGCATACGAATATATATTGAGGCAACTTTGCTTTTATGTATATCAAGCAAAATTAAAAGGTGTAATGGATATTTTCCATGGAACTGGTCAATAATAATAATAATAATAATAATAATAATAATAATAATAATAATAATAATAATAATAATAATAATAATAATAATAATAATAATAAAGAAGAAATCGATTATAAATTATAATACAAGTTTTGTTGGACTTTCAGATAGTTAATAATGTGTATATGGATTAAAGTTAACAAAATCTCAATCCTTCACATATTTTGGTGTTTTCACTCTTTGTGATTGTATTTGTTTACAATCTTAGGGCATCTTCAATGGGTCTCTCATCTTGAGGGTCATCAAACTCCAAAATAAAGAATTAATGGCCCTCTACTCCAATGAAGACTTTCAAATTTATCTCTAAAATTTATCTATATTACATATTGGTCTTTAATATTTAATAATATTAAACATTATAATACATCCATAAATAATAATAAAACATACACAATATAGTGTTACATTTTAATAAAACATAGATGAAAATATGAAATTACCAACAAAAGATAATAAAGCATACTTTAAGAGCATAATTTTTTCCAAATTTAATTTTTTAAATTGAGTGTTAATTCATTTAGTTTTATACTCATACTGTATTAGTTTGTGTTAATTTTAATATTAATAGCATGTGTTATGTTTTTATTTATTCATCCACTATTAATTATATCAAAGTATTAAGTTAAAAGAACTTAATTATAATATATTTATTTTTATGTATAAAAAAATAAAATATTTTTATCAAAATTTAGAAAACGTGATCAATTTTAACAATTTATACAACATAAAAAACTAAAATATAATAACATAACAATTTTTTAAGGTCTGAATAGTGTACACTCAAATTTGAGAATCTGATGTTCAAATATTTTAAATGAAGTTCTTATGGTCCCCATTGAAACACCAAAAATCCTCAAAATGAGAGTTTAGCGCGCGATCTTTATTAGAGATGCTTTTAGATATTTTTTTTTTAATTTTTATTTTACTACATTGGTTGGTTCCCATAATTAATTTCCAGAATTCATAATACTTTACATATTCAATTATTTAAACTTAAAAACATTTCTACACTTAGATTAATGTAAATAATAAATTATATTTTATCCTTGTAAGTGGTACCTTTATTCATGAATAGCATCGCACTGGAGGTAATCTTTGACTCACGTGACTAAACATCTCCTGAGAGCAATTATGGAGCTTTATTCATATGGTGTTATTTATATTTCTTTAATCTTGGGTACCTACTTATAAACAGGTTTCATTCACACTATTGAGGAATATATTAAATTTAAAATTTGTTCGAAGTTGTTTATTTTGCTTTACCTTTTTTATTTATAAAAAATAGGCATCTCACTACTACAATTGAATGATTCTACGAGGAAGATTCTTCGACGGTTAAAATAAGCTAGCCGTCGCCACACATCCCCTCTTCGCTGCATTTCTATCACCGCCAGCCCGCTCCTCGTCGCATTCGACCTTCAAAGTTAAGAAAAAAAAAATTACTCTGTAGAAAATAATGGAAAATAAAGAACACAAGGATAATGGACTAGAAGAAAGAAAGAGAGAGGGAAAGAGATGCGACAAGGAAGAAGACTACTCGAAGAAGAATGAAAATGTTATCAATATGAAAATTCAGATTAATTATATTCACTATCAAGTGAGGGACTTCCTGTAACCAAATGAGTCTTATCGTCTATGGCAAAGAGCTAAAGTTACTATACTAAGAGTCGCATATTGGCTTCCCAATAGATACCGAGACAACTCAACTCCTAAAAAATGGACACTATATTAGATACATCCAACAAAATATAACCAAACTCAATTTTTAAAAAAGGAGCCAAATATCTATGTTGCAAATAATAGCCCCAATATATTAGTAGAAAGAATAAAATACTAAAAAAATGTTACATAATTACGAAATTCGTACGGCTAAATTTCTTAAATAATTCATAATAAATAAAAAAAATTACCATGTAGCCAAAGCATTATTTTTTTACTATGTTTGTTTATTAATGTATAATTTTATATATGTTCTTGTAGTTGACGCTCTAGACTTATTCACAAAGAAGAAATCTTGGTTACGCCAAGGGCTAGCTAGATACTGATACTAGCTTCAGTAACTCCATTATTTGTGGAATAATACATATAATTCCATGAAGAGGGGTTGTGGTTTCATCCCAACAAATAGTATCATACATAATGCTACATACTTTTCTTTTCTCAACCTTTCACTTCTCTATGGCCTGTAATAAACATTCACTTTTTAGCGGTATGTAAAAAGTTTCCTACAATTCTTCCTTTCTCCCGGGAAAATTATATTCTCGTTACACACCCACACACCACTAACATAAATATGAATGAATGAATTTCATGGAATAAATAAAGAAGACATGGGTGACTGATGGCCATAATAAAACAAAAAAAAAGCCTGAAAACCTAGCAGATTCTTTAACTTTTTTTTTTTTTTTTTTTTTTTTGTGTGCTACATAAACTTGTTACCAATAAATTAACTATAGCACAAAAACAAAAACAAGTAGCCAATAAATCATGAGCTTTCTAAAAGATATTATTCGTGGAATCTCCAGTTATGATCATCACCAAATGAGGGTGACAGTGATGGAACACTAACTAGAGATCAGTCGTTAATCATACGTACTCAATTTAATAAAACACCCATATTTGTACTTCTACTACATATCGCAAGATATATATGTTCATGTAAATTACTCACTTTACTTTTAATCAATCATATTCTTTGCTATACTTTGCAAAAACTCATTAGCTTATGTCGTTACAGTGTCACTCGAAGTACAATATATATCAGATGCTTGACATAACCCACTTGCTGTCTTTGTTCCTTTGCGCTTTCATTAAATATGTTCGTCTCTATTTTCTCCTTTTTTAACGTTAACAAGACCAGGTTGTATATATTTCAATATCTATTATAACATATTATAAAGAGCACAAATTTGATTTTTCTCCTGTTAGTATTCGCCACGAGTGAATGATGAAGACTTATAAGAATGTTTTTAATTTAAAATTTATGAAAACATCCTCGTGTCAATTCATTATTGGAAACTATAATGAAACATGAGAATTGCATACATTAGCTATGATTTCATGAATTGTTTGTAAATAGCAACCAATGATTATTAACAGATGGGCCGGCTAAATAACTAGCCAAAACAACACCCCTACTTTAAAATTATAGCCCAATTATTAATATATTTAGAAAAATAGCCAATTTATCATGATAACATTCCAATATTCCAATACTACCCTTAGGTTAATATTATTAACTATGATAGTAAATAATATCGTCCATAACAAAAAATTTAGTAAATCTAATTAACAATAACAAAAATTACAGTAAATCTTATTTGTCATAACAAGAACGACAGTAAATCTTATTTACCGTAACAAGAACAAAAGTAAATCTTATTTACCGTAACAAGAACAAAAATAAATCTTATTTACCGTAACATGGAAAGTATCAGAGATGAGAATTAGTTAATCTAACTGTAAATACTTTACTAATTATTTCCGTGAACAATCGAGGACAATAAATATAACAATAAAAGTATCAGAGATGGGGATTAGTTAATTTAACAGTAAATACGATTTACTAATTATTTCTGTGAACAATCAGGGACAGTAAATCCAACAATAAATCATATTAACCATTGACAGTTAATAGTATTAAGTGTTTCAAATTCTTTGAGTTTCATTTTCAAGTTAATAGTATTTTTTCGTTGTAAATATTATTTACATTGACATTTAATAATATTAAGTGTCAATGTAAATAATATTAACTATTAATATTTCACAGTTAATATTTTTATTTCCTAGGTTCTTGAACGCCGCCGAGGAACAAGTGGATCGCCGAAGCGACGGCAAGGCCGAGCAGAGGAGCGACGACCAGAACCAGAGGCTCGTAACTAGAGAGGAACGTGTTCGCCGAGTGGATCTTAATTTGTAGATCCGGCGGGCGCAACGACGGTGATGACGCAGTCCTCCGCCGCCCTCGCGGTGCAGTCCTCCGCCGCCCTCGCGGTGCAGTCCGACTCCGGTACGACCAGAAAGGGTCGATCAGGGAGCTCCTGATCATCGTCGTTGTTGACCGCGGCTGCGTTGTGTGCATTGACGTCGCGTCGGGGATCTACGCTGAGGGACCGAGCCTCGTCTTCCATCCCTAGCGGCGTCGGAGATGTCGCGCGCGCTGGTGGGCGTGAGCTGGAATCGGCCGGATCTGTTGCATCGGGCGTCCTCCTCGCCTGAGAAGGCCGGCTCGCCAGCGACGCCCATGGTCCAGAACCCGTTGGCCTTGGATCTCCAGCAGCGCAAGCTTGAGTCATTCCTTCCTCATCCCCGGGCGTCGTCTCTGTCGCGAGAGCTTTCCCTGCCGACGTCCATGGCGTACCTACCGGGAACGAAGCTGCGCCAGAGGAAAATGGGGTGACGGGTTTTGAATTTGACAGAGGTTTTGAGGGAAGCAGGGAAATTAGGTGAGAGAGTGGTGAAATTGGGAAAGGGTATTTTAGGGACTCTAATTTAATATTGGCTATATCCCTGATAAATTCATAGTTTGGCTATTATTTTAAAATCCCTCATAGAGAATGGCCAATTGTTAACAAATCTCTTAACAGATACATATTTTAGTTTCCTATTTAAAAACATAATTAAATTCAAAAAAATTACATGGACTAAGTCACTTGAAACGTTGGTATTGCAATCTAACCAACGTTTCATTTAAGTTTCAAATATAGCCATACATGATAATGTGATTTTATTAATTATTTAACAAAGTACTACATTAACATTTATTTTTTTGGTTAATTTCAATTAATTTATGTTTATTCTACACGCGATACCAAACGTTAGAAGATAAACTTTCGGTTCCATAATATATATATATATATATTTAGTCCAATTAGTTGCGATATCAAGTTTTTTTAGGTTAATTTCCATTTATTTTACCAGCGATAAGTTTTGACTGGCTGAAACGTTGACTAATGATTGGTTTTTATGATTTATGTTATATAAAATTGTTTTTGATATTTCATAACCGTTTATTTCTGTGAATTACTAGATTGCAAAATTTATCAAACGTTGGCTACATTGTTAGATTACTCTAAATTCAATTTATATTTTTAATTGATTCAATTAATATTAATAAGTTTATTTCTTTCCAAAATAATAGGAAATAATTATTCTCTCATTATTTTCATTGATTGTTATTTTATTTTATTATCATTCTAATTTTCTTTAAATTTTTTCAATTTCATAAGTATTTTTTGTTCCTAAATTATTAAAGTTATCATGTTTATTTATTTAGAGTATTGTGTTATCAAATTTAATTTATAATATGCATTGTTTCTTTCATCCTCATTCCTTCTTCTCATTTGTAATCAAAATATACAATTTTTTTTTTTTTCACAATTCATTCGTATTTATATTGATCACTATTACAAATAAAATTCAATAAAAATTTATTGCAACTAACCATTCTACTGGCTCATTTTAAAATTACATCCACAATTTTAATTTATTAAACAATAGTCCATCATCTCGCATAAATTAAATAAATTTTAAGTATTTTTAATAGTTCAATAAATATTATTGTTTTTATAGATGTTAACGGTAGATATAAATGGTAATAAAAAAATATACATTGAACCACAGAGTGGCTAAAAACGAATTTTAGCTTTTGAGAGAGAGAGAGATATAGAGAGGAGACGACGCATATTAGTTCACTATATAGTGATGCCAGCTAAATAGATATTTAATTGAAAACAATTATCGATTCATGAAATTCATTGGAATTGCTTTGGTTTATTTCTTTCTATTTTTTTTTCAATGTATGGCTGTTTGGAACAATAATTAAACATTTGAAAAGTTATTAAGTCTGTCACGACTTTGGATTCTGAGATCCCTCGCAGTCCAATCCACTATCATTTGCTGTTTTATAAGGGAAGCTAATTTCACAACTCAAATTTATATAACCACTAAACTTTCATTTAGTTTTGCACTTTTGACTTTCAGTGATTCTCCAAAACATTTTTTTTCTTCTTATTCCTTGGGTACTGTCTTTTCCTTATGAAAGTTCTTACCTTCTTAGTATATATGATATTCATAACCATCAAATGGAAGTATATAATATTCTGTGGATTTACGGCACATGGATGGAGATATCTTTTGTAAAGTTCATGTGAAAAATCATGGCCTCCAAATTATCATCCGTCATATTAGTCCCTATTAAATTTTGCTTCTTTTTTTTTATTTTTTATTTTTATTTTACAATTATCGCTGTTTGCAGCCTATTAATCATTTTTGTATTTCATAACTATTAAATTTTTTTATTTACCCATACAACTTAAAAGGGCTAAAATGTCACGAGAAATGTAATTTGGGGACTTTACACTTAAAATCCTATTTTCAAATCCTTATTTAGTGTGTTCTAATACGAAATATGTCTTTTCATAGCAAAGTGCTTAACCAAAGGATCGAATTCATATTCCATATGTTTAGTTGAAAGTAAGATATTTTCTTCCCCGCTAAAGCATAGTCACACACTATGCGTCACGAGATATACGTGACCATATATATATATATATATATATATATATATATATATATATATATATATATGAGATATATACCTAAAACAATATATTTTTGTTAACGTAAAAGTTATATGCATTATATTCCTATTCATGTATGTGTGTAAAGTTTGGAATAAATTGTTGGAGTAGCAATCGAAATCTCATATATCAGGAGAGTAGGAAAAAATTATCTTAAATATAAAATTTCCAAACAACATTGGGCTCAAAATGGACAATATCATACTAATGTAGAGTCATGAGAAGGTAACAGTTAAATATAGTGGAGAAACGGAGGCCCTACAAATGATATTAGAGCTACGGTTGAAACCTTGTGCACCGTACAATCATGGAAAGCAAACACAAGTAGTATGGTCACGTCGAACAACTCCATTTATAGTACGTGAAAATGAAAGATTGATGACTTACTATATGTGAAGGATTATTATTTGCCTGTGTTTGCGACCGAGAAGCCAGATACTAAATCTGACGATGAGTGGAAACTGTGTCACCGACAGGTTTGCGGCTATGTCTGCAATGGGTAGATGATAATGTTCTCAACCACATCAATGAAGAGAAAGACACGAGTTTTTGTGGAAAAAAGCTTGAGGAATTATATGTTCGGAAGATCGGAAATAATAAATTATTTTTATCAAGCAGATGATGTGATTGAAATATCAAGATGGCACGACCATGACAGAGCACTTGAATACATTCCAAGGGGTCATTAATCAGTTAGTTGGGATGAAGATCAAGTTCAAGGATAACGTTCAAGGCTTGTAATTACTTGGTACGCTACTAGACTCGTGGGAGACGTTCCGAACGTCATTGTCGAACTCGGTTCCGGATGGCATCATGACTATGGATTTGGTGAATAGTAGTGTCTTGAATGAAGAGATGCGAAGAAAGACTCAAGGCTCTTCTTCACGGTCAGAGGTCCTAATTACGAAAAATAGGGGGATGAGTGTGAGTAGAGGTCCGAAGAACGACGAGCAAGACAAAAGTGGAAGTAACTTGTCTAGTCGTTCCAAGTATTATTATTGCAGTAAAAAGGGGCATACTCAAAAGTATTGTTGAAAGCTCAAGCGTGACAACAACAACAACAAGGGAAAGAAGAAAGAAATGCACAACACCGATGATGACGATACCGATAAGGTTAGGTGGTCATCGATGACTTCATGGTCATATGTGATGAAGAAGTCATTAGTCCCGCTTGTCAATAGAGCAATTGGGTGCTTGATAGTGGAGCATAGATTCATGTTACATCCCGGAAAGATATCTTCACATCCTACACATCCGGTGACTTTGGAAATGTTAGGATGGGTAACGATGGTGTGGCCGAAGCCATCAGAATGAGAGATGTGTGCCTAGAGACCAATTGGCACTAATTTACTCTTGAAAAATGTTAAACATATTCCTAACATTCGAATGAACTTATTTCCATACGTAAGCTCGATGATGTATTTTGCAACATTTTTCGTGATGGCCAATGGAAGCTCATCAAAGGTGCCATGGTGATAGCTAAATGCAAAAAGTGTTCTTCGTTGTACGTGATGCAAGCCAAGATTATTGATTCAAAGATCAATGTCGTGGATGATGAAGGCATAGTCGAGTTATGGCATAACTAGTTTAGCCACATGAGCGAGAAAGGCTTGATGATGTTGGCCAAGATAATTTTTTTTTCGGGTTTAAAGAACGGCTCTTTGAAGATGTGTGCTCATTCCCTAGCAGGAAAGCAAACAAGGGTGGATTTCAAGTGGTCTCAACCGCGAAGCAAATCAGGTATACTTGAATTGGTGTATTCTGACGTCTGTGGTCCTTTCAAAACTGAAACGTTTGGTGGCTCATTGTACTTTGTAACTTTCATAGATGATCACTAAAGGAAGATATGAGTTTATACCTTGAAGACGAAAGACCAAGTGTTGGCAGTGTTCAAAGAGTTTCATGCTCTTGTTGAGAGACAGAGAGACAAGAAGTTGAAGTGCATCTGATCCGATAACGCTGGCGAGTATTGTGGTCCTTTTGACGAGTATTGCCTATTAGGAATATTTCCCACTAGAAGATGATGATTACTAAATAAGATAAGAAGTTACTTTATTAGCATCATATGATTAGTGAGTTGAGGTCTGATAACATTCAGAATCAATAACAACTACCATCCATAGTCTCCGTATCAAACTGAATCGCATGCTGGGCATCCGAGATCGGGCGGTGAACTAAAACTTGGTCGATGACTGATATGTGTCTGGAAAGCCTTATCTAAAGTCATATATGTGGAACACAAGTGAAGGTTGATCACTTAGTGGGAGCATTCTGCACTTGTGGTAAGTGTACGACTCGGATAGACCTTGCATGTAGATGTGTCGTTTAAGGACCGTTACGACACACTAGCCAGGGTCACAAATGATGATCACAATGACGCTTGATCTTAATCCTGAAGTGATTATAGACTTCTAGGTTGTGTTACAGGGTTCTTTGATTCATCACGTTAAAGACCAATGAAGGTTGAATAAATGGATGTTTTGGGAACTCAGGACATGATTGTAGAAGAAAGTGATTTGCATATACGGAATCCAGCATTCCTTAAAGAAGGTTAATGTTCTCTCACCTAAGGGTTGATTCCAAAACCGATTGATTGTGCACACTTCCGAAGTTGGCTTACGTTTGGTTGAATCTTTCGCCGGGGAAACAACGATGCTTAGGGTTTATATGTAACGAGAAATGTATAATGGAACAAATTGACCTATCTCTATACGGGCAGAACCTGGAAGGTCATGATCACGTACTGACTAAATCAGTGGACACTCGTTACAATGAGTAAATATAATTCTAGTATTAAAGGAGAGTTCAGTTTTAGCTTACACGGTGGAGTATTGACTAAGATTAGACGAATCAATCGAAAAAGAGAAAGGACTTTTTTCGTCTTTTTGATCGGATTTGTTAAGCTTCTACTACTAGGTCCATCGTCCCCGATTAGGCTTCGATAAAGGCAGATAAGAACGTTAATATAATAGTATGTATTATTATTATAATCTCACTTGCTGTAATAGTGATTGACAACATTAAATTCCAAAAAAGGTATTTTGAGAATTAAATAAATATTTATAGTAAAACTGTTTATTTATTTGCTAGATCAAGTAAATAACCTTATTATTTATTGTTGGACAAGTACATAAGTGTTTAATGAGCTTAAATCTATTGGGCCTTGAAAAGCAAAAAATCGCATACCCCCTACGGTGTTGGAAGTTTTTTTGCACTGGTGTGGTAACCAGTATTTTTTCTGTTTTTATGTTCCTAAAATATAACAGATATATTTTCCTATATTCTTTCCTAATATTTAGGCTAAATATTAGGAGGATATTTAGGAGAAAATCTAGGAGAATATATTTTCCTAGATTTTCTCAACAGCAAAATATTTTATACTGTTGTATAAAATAAAATCCTAGATACTGATCTGACGGATGAGAGAAAAAATAGGATTCACTTGTTGAGATCCAAGGGCTGAGAGTTAATCCTCTAGTGTGAACACAATAAAAGGAAATAATATCTTTTAGAATATTATGGAATATTCTATAAAGATACCTTTTAAACTGTTATAAATAAAGAGCTGATGTGAATCAAAATTTAACCTAATTGTCAAGGAATTTCGTGGCCTCTCTTCCATGAGTGTGCCGACCTAATTCCTCTACTTATTTCCCTCAGAATTACTTCAATTCCATTCTTAGAAATAAGAGAAAAAGATCGGAAATACCCCGTTTCCAGATCTAGTGAGATATAACAAAGCCCACTCTTTTGTCTTATCTTCCTCGAAGATTACGTTTCTGAAGACTTTGGTGTCATCACATCGAGTCCTTGAAGGAGGAGTTCCAGATCTGATCGTGTGGAGGCTTGTACGTTCAAGACGAAGACGGATTGTGAAAGCTTGCGGTTCGTGAGCCAAAAACTGTAAGTTTTCTTAAACTCGTCTTTTATCTGATATGGTTGCTTGATGAAGTTTTTTATGATTAATTAATTAAGTAATCTAGATCTTGTTTAATAACCATGTTAATAATTAGCTCTTGTTAGCGTAATTATTATTTCCGCATTTAATTGGTTATATAAGGTGCAATAATCACCAACATTGCCGAGAGCATGATATTCGAAATCAAAAGACGCATCCGAAGACTCTTCGGCTTAATGGCTTAGCTGAGAGGATGAACATGACGCTAGCCAAGCGTATGAGATGTTTGCTATCGTAATCACAGTTGTCGAGATTCTTTTGGAGTGAAGCTTTGGGCACAGTGATGCATGTTCTGAATCTCACGCCATGTGTTCCTTTGGGGTTCAAGGTTCCCGACATAATATGGTCTGAAAAAGGCATTTTCTTATGATCACTTGTGTGTCCTTGGGTGCAAAGCGTTTGTGCACATTTCGAAAGATGATAGGTCTAAGCTTGATGCGAAGACGCGACTGTGTGTGTTTATCAACTATATATGGTATGGATGAGTTCGGTTACAGGTTTTATGATCCATTTCAGAAGAAGCTTTTGAGAAGCCGAGATGCAGTGATTGTGAAAGACCCGAACATCCATGATATCGGGAAGACATAGGTGGCAGAGCAATATCAAGTTGATTTGCTTGATTCAGATCCAGATCATACACCTGCGACAACTCCCGATCACAGAATAGAGTTGCAAGGAGACATAGATGGTGATGTCAACAATGATGGCCCGAAGCCGGTTGAAGATGTTGAGCCAGGTGAAGAAGAGCTTCCGCATCAACCACTTGAGCCTCCGATTAGACGGTTGAGTAGAGAATGTCGTCCTTCTGTGAGGTACCCGTCAGATGAGTATATGATGTTGATGGATTCGGGAGAGCCAGAGACTTACGAAAAGGCGATCTCCGTTGATGAGAAGAAAGCGTGGTTGAGAACCATGGAAGAAGAGATGTAGTCTCTTGATGAAAGCCATACTTATGACTTGGTGAAGCTACCAAAAGGAAAGAAAGCTCTAAAAACAAGTGAGTTTACCAGTTGAAGACCGATGATAGTAGCTCGCAACCAAGGTATAAAGCTCGGTTGGTTGTGAAGGGATTCGACCAAAAGAAAGGCGTTGACTTCAAAGAAATATTCTACCCGGTGGTGACATTTTCATCGATTCGAGTTGCGCTCGATTTAGCGGCACGTCTAAACTTAGAGATAGAGAAACTTGATGTGAAGACTACATTTCTTCATGGTGATCTGGAAGAAGAGATCTACATGCACCAACTTGAGAGATTTGAAGTTAGTGGAAAAGAACAACTTGTCTGCAAGTTGAAGAAGACCTTCTATGGCCTCAAACAAGCTCCGAGGCAATGCTACAAGAAGTTTGATTCCTTCATGGCGAGTTATGGGTACACGACATCGTCGGACCATTGTGTCTTTATGAAGATGTATGTCGATGATGACTTTATCATTCTCCACTTGTACGTTTATGACATGTTGGTTGTCGGCCATGATGTGAAGAGAATTGGTGGATTAAAGAGAGAATTGAGATCGGTGAAGAAAATACTTGGCATGAAGATTCCTCGTGATCGAAATAACCGGATGTTATGGTTATCTCAAGAAGCCTACATCGAGAAGATAGTTGAAAGATTCGGCAAGATCGAAGCCGAGTTCTAGGAGTGATCGGCATGCAGATATGAGCAGAGTTCCTTATACGTCTGCGGTTGGTAGCTTCACGTATGTGATGGTGTACGAGGCCGAATATAGCTCATGCGGTTGGATTTGTGAGTCGATTTCTCTCTGATCCCGACAAAAAGCACTGGAAAACGGTGAAGTGGATATTGAAATATATGAGAGGTACTTCCAGAGTGTGTCTGTGTGTTTGGTAGTGATGAGCCAGAGCTTGTTGGCTACACCGATTATCATATGGCAAATGATGTTGATACCAAGAAGTCCATTTTCAGATTTCTGATGACTTTTGCGGGAGGTGCGATCTCTTGGCAGTCTAGGCTACAGAAGTGTGTGTGCCCCTATCCACCACGGAAGCTGAGTACATTGCGATTACTAAAGGTTGCAAGCAAGCTTTGTCGATGAGAAGATTTCTTGAAAAGTTGGGCTTGAAGCAAGAGAAGTACGAGATCTAAGCATATTGAAGTGTGATACCACTGGATTTACAAAGCAATTTCACTTGGAGAAAGTGCACACCAGTGGGAATGGATCCGACATAATAACGAAGGCTTTGTCGAAAGAGAATATGATTTAGCTGGATGAGAGGCCACGTGTATGAGGTTCTTGGTTTGAGGGGAGGATTGTTGGGAGTAGGTTTTGGGAAAAATTGGATCTCACATCGGAAGAGTAGACAAAAATTGCATTGAATATAAAAATATCACCAACTCCATTAGTATGTAACATTTTGGAAAAGAGCTAAAAAATAAAACCGTGCGAGCTTGAACAAAAAACAGACAATATCATACTAATGTGAAGTTATGGTAAAGTGAAAGTCTAGCACGGTGGAGGAGAACGGAGCCTGCATAAATATTATATAGTATACAATTCTAGTAGCGCCGAGCTTTATTACTTATCATTTCATATAGCGTGGTTTAAAAATGTGTGTACATTCATTCTACGTCAAGTGGGGTATACTTGGAACTCGGATAAGAATATAAATTAAAATTCTCTACTGTTTGTAAGTCAATGGAATTTTTGAGACAAATATGAAGGAGAAAATTAAAAGAAAAACACACGTATCATATCTATATGTAGAAATTTGTTAAATTAAATTTTCTCCACTCGTTTTTTCATGACAATAAATCTCAATTTTAGTTATATACTTCTCTCCAATTTTATTTTCTTTATTGAATTTTTATCAATCCAAACAACACAAATGAATTCAGTGAAAATTTTCAGGTTACCAAACATACTCTTAGTATATGAGAAACTAATTGACATTTCAAGTGCAAAAGAGACTCTTTAGTTCAAAGTTGTTCTTTTAAGTTTTGATTTTTTTTTTAAGAATTTTTTTAATTTGTAATTATTGATAATGTTGGTCGTAAAATTTTTAACACAAAACTGTACAGATAATAATAATAATAATAATGATGATAATAAAAGTCACAGGCTCTCAAGAATTGGCTGATTAATTAACTATGGATTTTATTTGAATGTCAAATATGCTAATTTGAATTCAAAGTCAGCAACAATATGGTCTTGTTGGCACGGAATTTTTTTGGCCTTTCTTTACATGCAAGATATGTCATGATATTAGTTCACTACCAAGGAAATTATCCATATGATACACTGGTTCAGCATTTTGGTTTAATTTAACGGAAAGGGCTTATATCTGGGGTGATATCGAAGACAAACCTAATTGTATTACTAATATAAAATTAGTTTTCATTTATTTTTACCTCCTTGACCACTTTACAAAAGAGTCTAGTTGAATTGAATACGTTCTGTATTGAGAAAGTCGTTCAGTTGAAATTCAAACCTACCATGCGGGAGAATATTTAGCTGTGCATGCAATTACGTGCCCACTCGCAATATCATTATTATGAGCATGACGTTTATTCTCATTTGAGTGCACTGTCTGGGTTTAAAACCGATCTTCAAACTCGATCAGACACCTTTTGATTTTTTTTTATTATTTTTTATTTTTTTTATCAGACCGGACCATTAAAAAAAAAAAATTAGAACAAATCGTTTGTGACATGGCCTGTCCAATTTACATAAAAACTTTTACAAGTCAATATGTTCAACCTAAACTAGTAGCTTTAAATGTTCTAAAATTATTAAAAAAAAAAAAAAACTTCAAAAATTAGGACCGGACGTCAGGTTTAAACTGGAGTCTAAAAATTCCTAAAAATTATACAAAATCAGAATATATATATATATAATCAATCACGAGTCACTAAGACTCCGTTTGGAACCCGAAAAATAAGAGGGAAAGTGAAAATAATAGAGAAAATGAAAGTGTGAGATAAAACAATAGGAAAAGTCAAAATTTTAGTAGTGTTTAGAAGTCATGAAAAATATGAGAAAAAATTGAGGGAAAAGTAACGACGAGACCAGGGACGGAGCTAGCTCAGGTCTAGAGTAGGTTCCAGCCCCCCTCAATTTTTTTATTTATATTTTTTTGTCAATTTTTAAAAAGTTTTACATTTTTTACCTTAAAAATTTATACTTTTGACTCATTTTTTAAAAAAATTTCATTTTTACCATGAGTTCTTTTTTAATCAGCCCCCTCAATTTTTTTTATTTACATTTTTTCCCATTTTTAAAAAGTTTTACATTTTTTACCTTAAAAATTTATATTTTCGACCCAATTTTTTTTTAAAAAAATTCATTTTTATCGTGAAGTTTTTTAATTAGCCCCCCTAATTTTTTTATTTACATTTTTTCCCATTTTTAAAAAGTTTTACATTTTTTACCCTAAAAAATTTACACTTTTGACTCATTTTTTTAAAAAATTTCATTTTTACCATGAATTTTTTTAATTAGCCCCCTCAAATATTTTTTATTTACATTTTTTGCTCATTTTAAAAAAAATTTACATTTTTTAGCCTAAAAATTTACACTTTTGACCCATTTTTTTTTAAAAATTTCAGTTTTGCCATGAATTTTTTGTAATTAGCCCCCCCCCCCCCCCTAATTTTTTTTTCAAATAAGCCCCCCTATTGAGCTTTTCTGGCTCGGTCCCTGGACGAGACACACAAATGTGATCCCATCATAGACAAATTTGAAGATATTCTCATTTTTCATTTGATTTTCGAAGGAAAATGAAATCCTAATTTTATTTATACACTTTCTCTCGCATTTTCCATCATATATTTTTTTCCACCATATATTCCTCAATCCAAACAACCTAAGGAAAATATGAGGGATTTCCATTTTCTTTTCCCTCCTATTTTTCGGGTTCCAAACGGAGCCTAAAAGCCATTAACAATCACCCAACAATCCAACAACATACATTCATTTGGTTACTTGACGCACAAACAATCACTCATGTAATACATGTATCATGATTCTATATATAAATAGACAACAATGTTTTAGTAGTGGTTGAGCGGCCGAGGATGTTGGTAAAAAAGACTAGGCGCGGTGGTCAAAGAAAGATGGGCAGTGATCGATGATTGTGTTTGAGCCTCGGCGTCTCAATATGGCCGTGATTGGTGGTGGAAGGGACGTCGTGGTTGTGTTTCCCCTCATAAGTCGTTATCACCGAATTCAGGTCTTGGGACGACCTCTCCACGTGCTTCCTCACCGAGCACCCTGCATTTGTGCACTTGTAGTAACTCCTACGCACCATTGTTTATTCGCAATAGTATCAAACACACATACAGAAATACTAAAATTCGATCCGGTCTCGATTAAATTCTCGGGTTGGACCGTTTTAAATGAATGAAATTATAAAATTAAAAGTCTAACTAACTTGACCAAATTGTAGTTTCGTCGATTTTGAACTATTTTTTTTTTTTATTTTACGAGTCTCGTTCGATAAAATGGTTAACAAAAATTATATTATTTGAATCCCTTAATATTAACATGTTAATAACTAGAGGATTCTATTCAAATTATTAAAAAAAACAAAAATACTAAATAATGTAGATTGTAAGATAAAAATAAATAAATGACAACTAGTCTAGTTTGATTCCTTTTGAGACAGTTCTAAAAAATCATATTAAGTAAGCGCTGGCAATGGAAAAAAAAAACACTAAAATTTACAGTGGACTATTGGTTTAAAAACCTGTGATCATGTCCGTTTTTAATCTTTAACAGTCATCAGAACACACCTTGGGTTGGGATTCCCTTTCACCACTTTCTGGCCGTACTTGCGCCAGCGATATCCATCGTCAAGGACATCCACGTCACTCGTCGTCTGAACCACAACCCTAGGCTCTCTAACCCCTCTGCTCGCTCCAACGCTACTCATTTCTTTTTCTTCTTCTTCTTCATAAAAAATCGGACACACACATCGTTTCATTTTATGGTGATCTAAGGTGAGAGATCGTATCCAAACTTAGGTGGGCTGTGACGTTCTTTTGGATTCGGGTTCATCTTTCTTCACCATCGCTACCCAATCACGCGCTGCTATGTCAGCCTCGTCTTTGTCATTAGATAGCCTATATGCCAACTGTTTTATTGCAAAAAAAAAAAAAAATAATAATAAAAAAAAATCTCAGTTAGACAAACAGTCGAACAGTTGGCGGGTAAAAGGGTTCGGGTACCACAATATATATATGAAAGATGTGTGTTTCAAGTTATATAAGGCCCTTGAACATTCTCGAATCAATCCTGGCTCAAGGATCTCCATTGGCAAGTTTATACTGTTTCTACATTGAATCAGAGTTAAAATACTGTCGGTTTGTTTCGTGAACACTGTCGTTTTTGCAAGGGTCTCGTTTGCAAGACAAAATGTTGTTTGCACTTCTCCATTTATGCAGAAAATAACATTCATTGCTCATTTGTTTTTAGTAGTGATAGACTTACATTTTTTTTTTTACTATGAATATCCTATATTTATACATAATTAAAATATTAAATTTAAATATTAGTTTGGTAACACATTCAAAATGTGACATAAAAATTCACCGCTTAAAAAAAAATAGGGAGAGGTCTATGAAAACCCTTTTAGATAAGGGTTGTGCATGCTCCGGTCCGATTCAAAACCGGCCAAAAAATCAGACCAGATTGTTCAAAACGGTCCAAAAAAATCCAAACCGGATCTGACCAAAAAATCGTAAAAACCGGACCGGACCGTTGTACAGTTTTTTTTACCGTTTAGACCGGACCGTTCTAGATCGTTTTGGACCGTTTGGACCGTTTTGAACCGTTTTTCATCAAAACAAAAAACATATAATCATGGGCGGAAGAGAAATACATGCACAAATGTCTAATTTGACTAGTTGGATATTAATTATTATTATTTTTTTTTAAATTTTTTTTTTATAAATATACTGGTCCGGTTTAACCATTTAAAAAAAAGAAAAAAAAATCGGATCAGACCGTTTGTAATGAGTAGATTGTACCAGATGAAAAAAACCGTTTTTAAACCGGACCGACGTCTAAAAATAACCGATTCGGTCCGGTTTACGGTTTTTACAGTTTTTTGTGCCGGCCTACTCTTAGATACAACTAATAATAACACTCTCAAAACTACAGGTATGAACGTGTCCACTTATCTTGATACCCTTGAAAAATACCCATTAACCCATATCTTACTTTCTCAAACGGATGTGAAAATTGAATACTCATTACCCAATAACCAAATTCACAGATAAAAAAAAAAAATCACTCAATAAGTATTTAGAGTCAAAATACAATTTAAAATTGAAATAGCAAAGTGAATTGAAATTTGTAATTACAACTCAACCAATTTAAAGAGTTTGAAGGTATCTACTTTTTATAATATATATATATATATATATATATATATATATATATTATTCTAACATGTCGGGCAAACGTTTCATGTGTCCATACTCCATAGCCATACCCCATAATAGGTATTACCCGTTTACCCATGAACCCAATTCAAACGGGTTATTCGACCCGTTTAGACCGGATAATAATGGACGGGTAAATGGATATTGGATATTGGGTAATACGCGTTATTATTAAGTCTGTAAACTCCTATTTAATTTTTATTGTTTATTCTGTCTTGTAAGATAAACGATGTACGATTGGAGTTTCTTACAAACTTTCGTGGTAAGCTAATGATGTCCCATAAAACTTACGCCTTGTGCACTGCTTCCGTATTAATAATCTAGTATGGTAAAAATTGGATATGTATAAGGCAAGCAAGATTATCTCTATACTAATGAAACTGATTATTTAGTCATGTTACATGTGTAACGGTTTGCAAATATAATGGAAGTTGACTCTGTCTTATTATTATTTTATTTTTTTTATTCACGAACGCAGACGTCATATTGGAAATATTATCAGAACGTCGAGCAATATCTAGGATCAATCTACTCTCCTATAATATCGATAAAGAAAATCAAGAGCACATCTTTTATTAATTGATCAAACAGAAAAGAAGAAAGAGTTCAGACAACAATACATGAATCCCTCAAAGCAAGAATTCAACATGTGCTCAAAAGAAAGAAGAACGGGAAGAAGAACAAAGACAGCAAAGTAAATAAATCAAGGGTTGTTGAGATCTTTGAGTGCCACATCAATGTTCCTGAGGTTGCGCTCGATGGTGGAGTTCAAGTCCCCGAGGTTCCGCAGATTGAGATCTGCGAGGAGGGCATTTGGGTTGGGGGAGACAATTGCCTCAAGCATGAATTGGGTCATTTCCATCTCGTGGTTCTCTCGGCGCAACCTCTCGAGTTGTTGGTTGGCCTTAATGATGCTCTGCCGCAGGAACTCATGTTGGTTCATCATCTTAATGTTCCTCTCATTTTGGGTCATCCCTTCGAACCGGCTCAGCACTCGGTCCATGCCCTCGTACGAGTCCGGGTACACCTCTGGCTCCACGTCTAGCTCGGGGTTGTAAATGATTGCACATGCATCCACACCGCATAGCGTGCTCAGTTGATCCACCTTGTTCAGAAGACCCTCCTTCCGTTTGTTGAAGCACGCCTTCCGCGCTGACTTGTTCTCTATGTAAGCCAGCTTCACCCTTTTCCTTGCCATCTCTCTTTTTTTTAGTTGTTTGTTGAAAGCTATGCGCTCTTGTTGTTTACGAGTACATTTTATGCTCTTATTTATAGGGTCTTATGTGGGCATTCCCTAATTCATAATGAGAGGTTCTCATTTCCCCAATATGGTAATGGCACCATATCATTAATTTTACAGCACATGGTTTGTGGAAGAATATGGAAATATTAATGGGATGGGATGCTTATTTTTTGGGATTAATTAGGGGGGCCCGCTTTAATTAATGATAGTTGGCATGTTTTGGTTAGCGGGGCGCTTTGTTAAGGCTTAAGGGATGAACACTCGTTGTAGTTATCTGATTGTTTAATACTTGTCAATTGAATAACGAAATTCATCTGTATATGGCGGTTCACAAAATGCGGTCATGTTCGAGAAGTGCATGACAACTTTGATAATACCATAATGTCTCTTTAGAAGACATCAAATAGATTTATTAATGGAAAATTGAGGCGCATTTATTTGTGTGTCATTTCTTAATACTTAAATGTATATTAAAGAAACGGAGTAGGTAAGAGTGAACTTGAGCACATTGTCCAACATCCTTTTACGTCGTAGTAGATTATATATTTTACAATACGAGACATTGATAAGAAATTTAAATTTAGGGGAAACTTTTGTGAAGTATAAAAAAGTTAATACAAACTATTTATTGGATTTTTATTGAAAATAAGTATAGCCTTAGTTTTCGGAAATGTTTAAAATATTGCTTAGTGCAGCTACATCGCACTTCAGATTTTACTGTTAACTCAAGTACAACTTAAGGTATACCACGATTTTTAAACATACCGCAACTATATTTATAATACTTATATATATATATATATATATTACATATAAATATAAAATTCATAATTAAAAAATTATAATATTGCAGTATTTAAGATTAATGAGCAGTACATTTGAGATATTCAAGGAAAAATTTAGTCTAAAAGTATGCGGTATCCGCAGTATTTTGTGAAATAAGTGCGGTATTTGGAGAGTTTCTGTCGTATTTGCGGAATATTGACGTATTTTGACCCATTCGGAGATTTTATCATACCACTCCAGCAAGTTTGCGGGAAACAGGATAACGCGCGGGATTTCAAACCTTGATTTTCGATAATGACAAATTTATCTATGTTTTTAGTTAGGTGATAAGAAAAATCTCATATGTTATTAATTGGAATGACACAATATTTTATAAACCCAACAACTGATAGAATTAGGGACAAATATTTCTTCAACGGCAAAGTCGTCTGTCATAGATGTCGTTGTAACATCAACCACAATATGCAGCCACGAATAAATAAAATCACGCATGAAATATATATGTCAATTCATGATTATTTAACAATCTTCGACGATATAGTATCGTCGACGATGTTCAATTGTTCATCCAATTATATTTTTTTGGCGACGCTGTTACCAAAGATAGATAAAGAACCCAAATTAGTGGAGCTGATATTTAACGCATTTATTCGCTACTGTTTGTGACGATACTACCCCAACATTGATTGATGTTTTCTTCAATCCCATCTCTCTCTCTCTCTCTCTCTCTCTCTATATATATATATATATATATATATATATATATATATATATATATATATTTCTTGTATGTATATGCATTAAGTGACCTACATGTTAAGACTTAGTCCGCGACCACATTACTTAATATATACAAGTGACATAAAAAGCGCATGCAAATAAAGATAGATATTTATTCCAATTTAGTAATATAATGGTAAATGTAACAATAATAATTAAAAGTTTAATGTGTGTGGTAGCCCACCCTTTCAACGGCTATATATTTTGAAGGTTCTCTAAGAGACGCCTTTACACTAATTTTTACGGTCTAGAATACGTGCAAGCTTGATGTATTTTGTTCTAACATTTGATGATAAATAAATTATCTTATAATTTGACGGCTCATATCATATTAGAGAACACTCAATAGTTCGAAAATATTTCATAAAATGTCTATGCGTAAAATAATTTACTACGTGTACTTACAGTATTAACATAAAATGTCTATGCGGAAAATAATTTACTACGTGTATTTATAGTATTAATGTTCTGTGTAAATATCTTTAATGTTAGTTAGAGTTATCTAATATTAAATATGGGACCAGTTTGTTAGTTTAATATTATCAGATATACTTAGGTCTTTTTTATTTTATATATAATTATATATCATTAGATATATTATTTTGTTCTATGTTATTGGGGGTCCCTTGTGCGGGAGGCTCTTTTGGCCTGAGTTATTAATCACAGGTTATTTCTTAAAAAAAAAAGCACCTAGTTAGTTCTATGACGGTTAACTCCTCATAGTGTCGTACTTACTTTACTTATAGTTCTAAAATTGGGAATTAATTTTTATATATCATATAATACTTTTAAGAATATATTAGAATTTAGAAAGTTACTCCTTAATTGATAATTATTTTTAGAAACACATTTCTACGAGCACTATATAGTTAAATTAAACCAGTTCTTATCAAAATGAGACAATTAAACAATAACTCACCTTTTTATAAAATAGTCAAAGTTTTATTTTATTAAGAAAATAATCCATCGGGCCAAAGTAAATTAAATTAACTGTTTTAGATAATTTAATTAACTTCGACCTAGTGAGCTACTTTTCTTAATAAGACGAAACTTTGGCTAGAATCTTAAAAAAAAACTAGGAGATTGACTAGCTACAACAAATTTTTCTATCAAAATAATACTAAATATCATATAGATAAATAAATGATGCTAAACCTTTTAATTTTAAACATGGAAAACCTTTAACTTGAAATCTAAATTACCTTAACTTGAAAACTAATATTATTATACTAATTTTATAAATATGTTATAATAAAATTGAGCTAAATAAATTAATTTAATAAAACAACACACAAAAATCAAACATTACATAATGAAAATCATATACGACCTTAATCTCGATAAAAATGTAATGTTCGAAATCATATAAAAATAAATAATCTCAAATGTAACGGATTTATTTTGGGATACTAAGTACACCGACTAACCCTAATTTAACCTTTTTTTTTCTATTTGATGCCACACACTCATCACTATGTAGTAGTTTGTTTACCTACAATATAGATGTAACATTTTCGTTGAAATTAGCTAATGTTCGCCAAAAGTAACATAAAACTCACATAATAATACAAACTGCATGAACTAATAATACTCGTGCATTTTGTGGCTAAAGCCCAAAAACTCGCAGCTATTACACTTCGCGACTAAAACTTTGTCGCTATTATAGATAACCGCGACTATAACATTGACAAATCGTAGATATATCATGTCACACTTTTTCAGTTGGTGACTCCTTAGCTGTGACTAGTCGTGTATATATTATGATGGCAACGAATTATAGCTCCAAAAAGTCGCAGCTATGTTTCGTTTTAATTAGTTTATATGTATTATATTATCAATATAACTCGGTGACTGTAGAATGTCAACTTCGACGTTTGAAGTGTGAAATACGTCCACGAGATTCTTGATGGTCCTATATTCCTAGACATCGCGCAGGTCTTTCGTTGTGATGGTGATGATGAAGCTGATTATCACGAGAAATTATAGACCGAACAAAAGGTGCAAAATACTGAAATGGGAAACAAAAATTCAAACCTATCTCCGTAAACATGACATCATCTAACCCCTAGAGTTATAGGCATTGCTTCCTCATACCATGTTATCCGGTATTCTAGCCGACCCTCCTCCATGGCTCACTCCCTTATTTCATTGATGAGTAAGGTACCATCTCAATTTGTACATGTAGAATATCAAATAAGAATGTAAAAAAAATAATAATACTAACTGATCAAATTGATCAGGTTTATAAAGTAAAATAAGAGCATTTTACAAGAATTTGCCTATGCCTCTTTACGGTGGAATTTATCCATTTACCACATTGTTTACGTAGAGTATCTGCCAATTTTAAAGCTCCAATCGCATCTATAACTTCTTTTTAAGTATTGTCTGCAAAATCAACACAAATATATTATCAAATCAACGATGCTTCGTAAAAAAAAAAGTTAATAAAATTTCATTTGCAAGAATTTACGATGTTGAAGCAGTGTCCTGCGAAAAAACATTGTACCATGTATGCTAATTCGTGTTGTCTTCTTCTAGCTGTTGGACTTCCTCAAAAATTTGTCTACACAATCAAAAAAATAAGATTTATTAGTATCTTTAAGAAAATATAAAACGTCACTTTAAAAACTCATATTGTATCTCATGCGGATATAAACGTTTGGACCACCGCCTTTCACTTTTCTGGGTCATAAGAGTTGTATGGCGAGTTGAGTTCGGCAACATCATGATTGCAATCTTATAAATCATTAAAGTGCTCGACTAAATTTGTCTTCACTTGTTGTAGACACTTTACTGCATCTCGAAAGATCTCCGATTCAAGATCATGTTTTGACTCACGAATTCTGATCACTTGTCATCCCGAATCACAAAATGAGCTTAATGTCATATTTTTCGTGCATGGTACTTGTGAGAGCCAAACTTTTTGTTAAATCATATGTAAATAAATTACGGTTAATCTTTTTGGACAAGAAATGTCATGTTGAGATAGGGAAGGACCAATTTGAAAGTTTTGAGTACTTTTGAGTTATAAGGCAAAGGAAAAGAGAGAATACAAAATCTTGAGAGAATATGGATCAAATTGCAACCAATTAGAGTTTGTTGGTGTGGAAATTAGAAGAGTCAAAAGAAATAAGGGACTCTTCAATAAATTTCCCGTCCTTATCTCTTCCAAACCGCCTAAGCAAGCCTTATCTCTTCCACTTCCCTTCATTCATTCTGATCACTGTGGAAATAGAAAAAAAAACGCAGAAGGGTGAAGCTTGAGAGAAAAAGAGGGAGAGAGCGAGAGAAAGAGAGAGAGCGAGTGATTGGAGTTTGTTCTTCACGTCGTCGGAGTTCGTTTCCTTCACGAGGTAGGAAAGTCTTGGAAATTTCTTATCTTGAAGTTGTTTTAGAGTGTGAATTAGAGGTTACAGAATATTGGGATTTCGAATTTGTGTTTGATTGTTGGTAAGTTGTTCTTGAACTCGAGAATAAGTTATTATTTCTGGTAATTTTGTTTTTCTTCTCAGCTGCACAGTCTGAGAACATGGACGTACACAGACTGATGTGAACTGAAATGGTTTAAGCTGCTATTTTTCCTAGAAAGTAGACTTTATGAGTTTTCCAGAAAGTTAAAGAACTTGCAGATTGGCTGAGTATAGAATTAGTTATGATTTTCTTAAAGCAGTGATGCAAAGCTGTGAAAAATAGGATTTCGGAAACTGTAAATCCAATTTACAAACTGTTTTTCAGGTAGTAAATCTGGTTCAAATCATGGTTATAATATATCGTTGGAAAGCTACGGAATCTACCTTTGTAATGAAACCGGAATTGTTGGATTTAGATTTGTCTAGCTCAAGTTATGTTACATCTTGTGATGGTTGTTCGAATCAGCGAGTTTGCTGACATTAATTGATTTTGGAAGTGCTGAGTTCGTAAGTTGATCTGAGATCACTTGGTTCAGAAATTAGATTGTGTTAGTTTGTCGTTGCTTAATAATACAAGGAGGCCTAATCATAAGAATTAGTTTTCTTTTTTGAGGCAACTAAGAAGAGTGATTAACTCTTAATCTCCTTATTCTTAAAGGTTGTTCAAGTAAGATCGAGCCACCGTGAAATACTACTGCTTGGCTTATTTCGCAAGTTTGGAATCCGGGTAAGTAGATAATCTTCTACAATACAATTCAACTTCGTATGTTACGACGTGGTATGCGCAGCCACGCCGTAAATTTTGAATGAAATAGTTGTGGGCTATGTTTTGGAATTATTAGACGAGTCATAGTTGCAAGCTTGCTTGTTTTACACTAATTACGTGATTAACGTAACCACGCCGTGAGATAGTAACTGACATTATATGATTGTTACATGAGTAAAGGGGACTGCGGATCCCATTTGTATTGGTTGTTGTGAAGGGACTGCGGATCCCGCTTGTGTCGACTGATATGAAAGGACTGCGGATCCTACCTTTAATGATTGGTGGTGCGCTAAATGAGACAAAGAAACTCTAGTACTTGATACGATATAAATTTTATGGATCATAGGATGAGACTGCGGATCTCATTTATATTGAAGTTATTTTGAAAGAGATTCTAGATGGGCCCTAGGTTATCACAAGAATAGAAACTAAATTAAGGTTACTCGTGCATTGATGTTACAAGTTTATTTATTTTTTTTTCCTTATGAGTAAGGACATATGGGATTTATAGAGTTGAGGTGTCATGGTTGATAATTATTATTGTGTGCATTCATTATTTTGTAGTTTATACAAATTATCTACTTGCTGAGCCATTGCTCATGAGTTTAATTGTATTGTAGGTAAGTGTCTGATGGACAGTTAAGTAAGGCGGTGACTATGTGGAAGTGACGACTGTACATACGGGCCCGACCGATGAGAAACCTTTCTTTTAAAACTATTTCAGACTTGGAAGTATATATATGTATATATATGTAAATATTTCAAACTAGTATGAGACAAAACGAGACGTCTCACACATTCTCGTATTTTGACACTAAGGTACTATATATATATATATGTGTGTGTGTGTGTGTATCGTGTTTAAAAGTTAAATTTTTTTTTTTTTTACGAGTTTTAGTAAATGGTTTTGAGCTGGTAAGTGTCGCGACTCGTCGTAGCGGGTCGTGACAAAATTTTTGGTATCAGAGCTTCGGTTTAGCCGATTTTGTAGACAAAACCCGTATGTACATGAGATCATGACCACAATGTCTCCGCTGTAAGTATCTCTTAGTTATTATGTTTATATATTTATTTGTATACATATCTTTGAGTTTAGTATAAACTCATTTGGGGCATACTTGTGAAGTGATGGGATCAGTTCTTTTAAGTATGTAAGATATGTGGGTGATTATTGTAGGGATTGATTAGCGAAATCTACGTCATGGCAAGAGGTAGACCACCAGGTGGAAATCGTGTGAATCAGGAAATCAACGAGTTGCGCGAAACTGTGGCACGTCAAACTGAAGCATTGAATCGTCTTATTGGGCATATGGTCAGGCAAGGTGTTCCTCTGCCTCCGTTGGGACAAGAACCGGGTGCTCAAAATGATCACGAAGGTCGTGATCTGGACGAAGAAGTATGTCTTTTACCTCCCCTACACCAAGCACCGGAAGCTCCACCACAACCAAATGTTGTTCCACCTCCACAGAGGCAAGAAGCACATGCCGAACCTGTGCAAAATGTACATCCCGTACCTCGACAACAAATGCCTCAAGGACAAGCACAAGTACAAGAGCAAAATGCGCATCAAGCTCAACCTCGAGCTCCAGGCTGCGATATACCACCTGTTCGAAATCAGTATCAACCACAAGTGCATCACGCACATGATGTTCCAATGATGTTGGAACCCATGTTTGAGAAGTTTCGCAAACAACACCCACCTAGCTTTGATGGAAGTACCGATCCACTTGTTGCTGAAGAGTGGATGAGTGAAATGGAGTCGATATTCGAGTTCATGGATCTGAATGATCATGATAAGGTACTATGTGCAGCTCATATGTTGACTAGAGATGCACGATATTGGTGGAAGATAATAAAGTCAACGTTGGATGTACAAGCACTCACTTGGGCACAATTCCAAGAGCTCTTCAATGAGAAATTCTATAGCGACGCAGCCCGTAATAATATGATCAAGGAGTTCTTCAATCTGAGCCAAGGAAGGCTATCCGTGTTGGAGTATGTACGTCAATTTGAGCGACTATCGAGGTTTGCTCCGGACATGATGGCAAGTGACCAGTGTCGAAAACGGAAGTTTATGCAAGGCTTAAAACCAGAGGTGGCAAAGTATGTGGACACTGGAAGAGAAGCTCCCTCAACTTACCAAGAGGCTGTACAACGAGCTATACGAACAGAGTCATGGGACGTGAAGCCAGAAGAGAAACCAAAAGCTCCGCAGGTTACTCCTAATCAAAGCAACTTTGATAAACTAAGTGGTTATCGCCCGCAAGGATATCGAAGGATTCCGCCAACGGGGAATATTAATAAGCCCTCTTGGAGTAGAGGCCAAGGACAAAGACCCCAGCAATGGGGTAACTACGACGATAACAAAAGGAAGATTGGTGTTGAGAATAGGAGTTTTCAAGCGCCAAATACCCGGTCAGGAAACTCATCAAATCAGAAATATCGTGCGGAAGCAGCTTTATGCACCAAGTGTAACTATCGTCACTATGGAGAATGTAAGATGGCAACGCTGCAATGCTACAACTGCGGAAGGTTAGGACATGTTGCTAACAACTGCCCAGAACCTAAGAAGGAGTGGAAGAATGAACCTCATAAAAAGACGAATGCCAGGGTTTATAATCTTACGGAAGGTGACGTAGCAGCCGGGACATCAGCTTTGGTTAAAGGTCAGCTTCCTGTCGCTAATACTTCTGCATATGTGTTAATAGACACAGGAGCGACTAACTCATATATCGCTGGGAAATTTGTGAAAAACATTAATAAAGAACCTGAGGTATTAACACAGAGCTTCACAACCATAGGGCCATCTGGTCAAATTTTTGAATCACTCTTTTGGTTCAAAGACGTGCCCGTATATGTTAGTTGTCACACCCTGCTAGTAGACCTTATGGTTCTCGACATGAAGGATTTTGACATAATCCTTGGTATAGATTGGCTTAGCAAATACAATGCTACCATAAATTGTCGTGATAAACGGGTTCTCTTCCAACCTCAGGATGGAGAGAAATTTGAGTTCAAAGGAACTCTTAAAGGGAAACAAATTTCTATGATTTCCGCCATTACAAGCTTTTAAGTTACTAGCTAGTGGATGTGCTGGATACCTAGCTAATGTGGTTGATTCATCCATGGAGAAGAAGTTACAGCCAACTGACATAAATGTGGTTAGAGAATTTCTCACAGTTTTTCCAGAAGATTTATCGGAGTTACCTCCCAATCGAGAAATCGAAGTTGAAATCGAGTTGCTTCCTGGAACAACACCAATATCCAAGACTCCGTACCGAATGGCTCCCGCAGAGCTAAAAGAACTTAAAATCCAATTGCAGGACTTGTTGGAGAAAGGATTTATTCGGCAGAGTCATTCACCGTGGGGAGCCCCTGTACTATTTGTGCGCAAGAGGGATGGGACAATGAGGTTATGCATCGATTATCGCGAGTTAAATAAACTTACGGTAAAGAATAGGTATCCTTTACCTAGAATCGATGACCTTTTCGATCAACTCCACGGAGCAACAACCTTCTCAAAGATCGATTTGCGATCTGGATATCATCAACTCAAGATACGCGAGGAAGATGTACCAAAGTCAGCGTTTCGAACCCGATATGGGCATTATGAGTTTTTGGTGATGCCTTTCGGTCTAACTAATGCCCCTGCGGTATTCATGGATCTGATGAATCGAGTGTTTGAAGATTTCCTCGATAAATTTGTTATTGTATTTATTGATGATATCCTCATTTACTCGAAGTCAAAAAATGAGCATGAAGAACATTTACGACTGGTGTTACACCGATTGGAAGATAAAAAGTTGTATGCAAAATTCAAGAAATGTGAATTTTGGCTAGAGAAAGTGGCTTTTCTTGGACATGTGGTGTCCAAGGATGGCATTGAAGTCGATCCTGCCAAGATTGAAGCGGTGAACTCTTGGAAACAGCCAAAGAATGTCTCTGAAATACGTAGTTTCTTGGGTTTGGCTGGGTATTACAGGCGATTTGTTAAAGGGTTTTCCAAGATAGCTTGGCCATTAACCCAATTAACTCGAAAAAGTTCAAAATTTGAGTGGACAGTGGCATGTGAGCAAAGTTTCCAAGAGTTAAAGCAACGACTCACTACAACCCCAGTGCTTGCAATTCCATCAGGAACTGATGGAATGTCCATTTATTGTGATGCTTCGGGCTTTGGTCTTGGCGCAGTCTTGATGCAACACGGAAAAGTGATTGCTTACGCGTCACGACAATTGAAAGATTACGAGACTAGATACCCTACACACGATTTGGAGTTAGCAGCTGTGATTTTTGCACTTAAATTGTGGAGACATTACCTATATGGTATCCACATTGACATCTACACTGACCACAAAAGTCTCAAATACTTTTTCACTCAAAAGGATTTAAACATGAGACAAGGTCGATGGTTAGAGGTGATAAAAGATTATGACTGTGATATACACTATCATCCTGGAAAGGCAAATAAAGTTGCTGATGCACTGAGCAGAAAATCATATGTGATATTGATGGCTCTCCAAGCTTTTCCGCTTGAATTACAGAATGAAATTCAAAATTTTGGGTTAGGAATTGTAGAGGGAAAGCTAGCTAACCTTACCATTCGACCAATTTTATATGATAGAATTGTGGAAGCTCAAAAATTTGACAATCATTTGGCTCAAGTTTGTCTGGAGGTACAAAAAGGGAAACAGGAGGATTACCAGATAGCAAAGGATGGGGCACTTAAAGTCAAAGGTAGACTTTGCGTTCCTAACAACATCGAGTTGAAAATGGAGATACTTTCAGAAGCACACGAGGCTCCATATTCTGTACACCCAGGAATCACCAAAATGTATCAGGATTTGAAGAAATGTTTTTGGTGGTCTGGAATGAAGCGAGACGTAATCGCTTTTGTCGAAAAATGTTATACTTGCCAACAAGTAAAAGCAGAACATCAGAAACCAGCAGGCCTTCTGCAACCATTGGAAATTCCAGAATGGAAATGGGAACAAGTTGCTATGGATTTCGTATCCGGTTTACCTACAACAACGAAGGGACATGATTCTATCTGGGTAGTAATCGACAGATTGACAAAATCTGCACACTTTCTACCCGTACGGACCACTTACAAGATAGTTAGACTTGCAGAACTTTATGTTCAAGAGGTGGTCAGACTCCATGGCATACCTATTTCAATTGTGCCAGACAGAGATAGTAGATTCACGTCTGCATTTTGGAGGAGTTTACATCAAGCTATGGGCACTAAGTTAAAATTCAGCACCGCTTTCCATCCTCAAACTGATGGTCAAACAGAGCGTACAATTCAAACATTAGAAGATATGCTTAGAGCTTGCGTTCTTGATTTCCAAGGTTCGTGGAGTCAGTATTTGCCATTAATTGAATTTGCTTACAATAACAGCTTCCAAGCAACCATTGGCATGGCTCCGTACGAAGCTTTATATGGCCGAAAATGTCGATCACCAGTACATTGGCATGAAGCTGGAGAAAGGAAATATCTTGGCCCTGAACTGGTTGAAGAAACATCAAATGCAATCATTCAAATTCAGAAAAGAATGAAAACATCTCAAAGTCGTCAAAAGAACTATGCCGATGTACGACGTAGACCTCTGGAGTTTAATATTGGTGACTTTGTGCTTCTCAAGATCGCACCAATGAAAGGAATCATGCGATTTGGGAAAAAGGGAAAGCTGAGCCCCAGATATATTGGGCCCTATGAAATTGTTGACAGGGTTGGAAAGGTTGCTTACCGGTTAGCCTTACCAGCATCTTTGTCTGGGGTGCATGACGTCTTCCATGTCTCTATGTTAAGGAAATATATAGCAGACCCTTCACACGTATTACGAGAAGAAGCAGTGAAGGTTAGCCCACAAGTGACTTATGAAGAGCAACCTGTTCAGATATTAGATAGAAAAGAAAAAGAACTCCGCAACCGAAAAATTTCACTAGTCAAAGTGTTATGGCGAAATCACACTCAAGAGGAGGCTACGTGGGAGCGAGAAGATGATATGAGAAATAAGTATCCTACTCTCTTCTAAGTTTCGAGGACGAAACTTATTTTAAGTATGTAAGATTGTGAGAGCCAAACTTTTTGTTAAATCATATGTAAATAAATTACGGTTAATCTTTTTGGACAAGAAATGTCATGTTGAGATAGGGAAGGACCAATTTGAAAGTTTTGAGTACTTTTGAGTTATAAGGCAAAGGAAAAGAGAGAATACAAAATCTTGAGAGAATATGGATCAAATTGCAACCAATTAGAGTTTGTTGGTGTGGAAATTAGAAGAGTCAAAAGAAATAAGGGACTCTTCAATAAATTTCCCGTCCTTATCTCTTCCAAACCGCCTAAGCAAGCCTTATCTCTTCCACTTCCCTTCATTCATTCTGATCACTGTGGAAATAGAAAAAAAAACGCAGAAGGGTGAAGCTTGAGAGAAAAAGAGGGAGAGAGTGAGAGAAAGAGAGAGAGCGAGTGATTGGAGTTTGTTCTTCACGTCGTCGGAGTTCGTTTCCTTCACGAGGTAGGAAAGTCTTGGAAATTTCTTATCTTGAAGTTGTTTTAGAGTGTGAATTAGAGGTTACAGAATATTGGGATTTCGAATTTGTGTTTGATTGTTGGTAAGTTGTTCTTGAACTCGAGAATAAGTTATTATTTCTGGTAATTTTGTTTTTCTTCTCAGCTGCACAGTCTGAGAACATGGACGTACACAGACTGATGTGAACTGAAATGGTTTAAGCTACTATTTTTCCTAGAAAGTAGACTTTATGAGTTTTCCAGAAAGTTAAAGAACTTGCAGATTGGCTGAGTATAGAATTAGTTATGATTTTCTTAAAGCAGTGATGCAAAGCTGTGAAAAATAGGATTTCGGAAACTGTAAATCCAATTTACAAACTGTTTTTCAGGTAGTAAATCTGATTCAAATCATGGTTATAATATATCGTTGGAAAGCTACGGAATCTACCTTTGTAATGAAACCGGAATTGTTGGATTTAGATTTGTCTAGCTCAAGTTATGTTACATCTTGTGATGGTTGTTCGAATCAGCGAGTTTGCTGACATTAATTGATTTTGGAAGTGCTGAGTTCGTAAGTTGATCTGAGATCACTTGGTTCAGAAATTTGATTGTGTTAGTTTGTCGTTGCTTAATAATACAAGGAGGCCTAATCATAAGAATTAGTTTTCTTTTTTGAGGCAACTAAGAAGAGTGATTAACTCTTAATCTCCTTATTCTTAAAGGTTGTTCAAGTAAGATCGAGCCACCGTGAAATACTACTGCTTGGCTTATTTCGCAAGTTTGGAATCCGGGTAAGTAGATAATCTTCTACAATACAATTCAACTTCGTATGTTACGACGTGGTATGCGCAGCCACGCCGTAAATTTTGAATGAAATAGTTGTGGGCTATGTTTTGGAATTATTAGACGAGTCATAGTTGCAAGCTTGCTTGTTTTACACTAATTACGTGATTAACGTAACCACGCCGTGAGATAGTAACTGACATTATATGATTGTTACATGAGTAAAGGGGACTGCGGATCCCATTTGTATTGGTTGTTGTGAAGGGACTGCGGATCCCGCTTGTGTCGACTGATATGAAAGGACTGCGGATCCTACCTTTAATGATTGGTGGTGCGCTAAATGAGACAAAGAAACTCTAGTACTTGATACGATATAAATTTTATGGATCATAGGATGAGACTGCGGATCTCATTTATATTGAAGTTATTTTGAAAGAGATTCTAGATGGGCCCTAGGTTATCACAAGAATAGAAACTAAATTAAGGTTACTCGTGCATTGATGTTACAAGTTTATTTATTTTTTTTTCCTTATGAGTAAGGACATATGGGATTTATAGAGTTGAGGTGTCATGGTTGATAATTATTATTGTGTGCATTCATTATTTTGTAGTTTATACAAATTATCTACTTGCTGAGCCATTGCTCATGAGTTTAATTGTATTGTAGGTAAGTGTCTGATGGACAGTTAAGTAAGGCGGTGACTATGTGGAAGTGACGACTGTACATACGGGCCCGACCGATGAGAAACCTTTCTTTTAAAACTATTTCAGACTTGGAAGTATATATATGTATATATATGTAAATATTTCAAACTAGTATGAGACAAAACGAGACGTCTCACACATTCTCGTATTTTGACACTAAGGTACTATATATATATATATGTGTGTGTGTGTGTGTATCGTGTTTAAAAGTTAAATTTTTTTTTTTTTTACGAGTTTTAGTAAATGGTTTTGAGCTGGTAAGTGTCGCGACTCGTCGTAGCGGGTCGTGACAAAATTTTTGGTATCAGAGCTTCGGTTTAGCCGATTTTGTAGACAAAACCCGTATGTACATGAGATCATGACCACAATGTCTCCGCTGTAAGTATCTCTTAGTTATTATGTTTATATATTTATTTGTATACATATCTTTGAGTTTAGTATAAACTCATTTGGGGCATACTTGTGAAGTGATGGGATCAGTTCTTTTAAGTATGTAAGATATGTGGGTGATTATTGTAGGGATTGATTAGCGAAATCTACGTCATGGCAAGAGGTAGACCACCAGGTGGAAATCGTGTGAATCAGGAAATCAACGAGTTGCGCGAAACTGTGGCACGTCAAACTGAAGCATTGAATCGTCTTATTGGGCATATGGTCAGGCAAGGTGTTCCTCTGCCTCCGTTGGGACAAGAACCGGGTGCTCAAAATGATCACGAAGGTCGTGATCTGGACGAAGAAGTATGTCTTTTACCTCCCCTACACCAAGCACCGGAAGCTCCACCACAACCAAATGTTGTTCCACCTCCACAGAGGCAAGAAGCACATGCCGAACCTGTGCAAAATGTACATCCCGTACCTCGACAACAAATGCCTCAAGGACAAGCACAAGTACAAGAGCAAAATGCGCATCAAGCTCAACCTCGAGCTCCAGGCTGCGATATACCACCTGTTCGAAATCAGTATCAACCACAAGTGCATCACGCACATGATGTTCCAATGATGTTGGAACCCATGTTTGAGAAGTTTCGCAAACAACACCCACCTAGCTTTGATGGAAGTACCGATCCACTTGTTGCTGAAGAGTGGATGAGTGAAATGGAGTCGATATTCGAGTTCATGGATCTGAATGATCATGATAAGGTACTATGTGCAGCTCATATGTTGACTAGAGATGCACGATATTGGTGGAAGATAATAAAGTCAACGTTGGATGTACAAGCACTCACTTGGGCACAATTCCAAGAGCTC